>NC_064921.1:189983450-190286480 GCF_023897955.1 Schistocerca gregaria
ATCTCTTTGACTCAAAGCCACATTTGCTGCGACGTCCACCTGTCTCATCTCCTGCTCGATTAGAGTGACTGAACGGAGCCTCGGATCGTACGTTAGCGTTCTTCGAGCCATCCTGAAGCAACATGACTCTAGTATTGTATCGTGACATATCTATGGATCACAACGTTCAACAGTAAAGTTACGGAAATGTGTGAAATTTATTTCCATCGCGTATTAATCTGCTACCACGTTGTTGTTGTAGAGAATATCGGTAGGACAAATCAGAAAGACTTTTCTCGTTGACTGGTTGGCACGTGGTACGCACGTGGTTCGGTTGTGCATAAAGTTTAGACTTCGGTATATTTATATCAGTATTCAAAAATTATTTAAGGGGGCTAGTTCTAGACACAAACTGATAACGCCACCATTTCCTTCTACCTCTCAGTAATTTATGTCTTCTTCAGTATCAGTTAACCGTCCTACTTTTCGTACCGGAATTTAGGGAGAATTATTATTACAATTTATATAAACAGTGAACTCTTTAAATTAAAATAGCCCCCAAACTGTTGTTTGTTTGTGACATTAAATACGAGGGTCGTTCAGTAAGTAATGCCCCGCATTTTTTTCTCAGAACATATTTACTGTTAAGAGACAGAATTTGGTGACAACACACATCAACTTGTCTTGTCCATGTACTATTTTTCTACGTGGTTTCCATCACGTTCTATGGCCAACGTTGTGGAAAAGCGTGTATTCTCTGCAGGTAAAAGCTCTTGTCCTGTAGGCGTAGCCATATTTTCACTGCTTGACTGACACTCTCATCATCTTCAAAATGAGTCCCCGTAGAGCATGTTTAAGTGACCCAAAGAGATGGAAGTCCGAGGGTGCCAGGTCTGGACTGTAGGGGGGGATGAGGCAATGACGTCCATTTCAATTTGGCGATGTGTTCTCCGGTTCTCAGATTTGTGTGTGGGCGTGCATTATCGTGTTGGAGCAAGATTTCTGCTGGATTCTTGTTTGATCGAACAAGTCGGAAACGGGTCTTGAGTTTATTCAGAGTCTTCACGTATGCGTCTGAATTCATGGTTGACCCTCTTGGCATCACATCCACGAGACTGACGTCATCACAATCCCATAAGACTGTCAACATGACTTTTCCGACAGAGGGACGTTGTCTTGAATTTCTTCTTTTGTGGTGAATCAAGATTATGCCAGTCCAAGGACTGCCCTTTTGTTTCAGGCGCAAAGTGGTGCAACCAGCTTTCGTCCCCCGGAACGATGCGTGACAGAAAGGCCTCTCCGTCGGTCTCAAACCGCTCGAACAATTGAGATGAAGTGGACTATCTTTGAATCTCGTGGTCCGCTGTGAGCATTCGTGGAACCCATCGTGAGCACCTCTTTGAATATCCGGGTAATCCCATTGCTGAATTTCAACTGTAGAGCCAATGGTCCAGTTGTAGTGCGCCGGTCGGCACGAATAATGGCATCCGCACGGCTCAGCATGTCTGTAGCAGTGGCTGTGACAGGACGTCCCGAGCGTGGCTGATCACGGAGCTCTGTTTCTGCAGTTAATGAGGCTGTAGCTTTCCTTACCCATCGCTCAACTGCACTATCAATTACAGCGTCGCCATACACCGCACAGAAACGTTTATGGATGTTCACAACGGTTTCTTTCTCTGCACACAAGAATTCAATAACAGCACGCTGCTTGTAACATGAGTCGTATGTAGACGCAATTTTGACGCTGTACTGCAGCTCAGTCATCTGTCGCAACGGTTCGAAACAACACCGGCGCAGAGAAGAAACATCAAATGTGAAGCACGAACAAGGACGTTTGTATATATATATTAATGGCTTTATTTTTTTTAAGTGCGACATTACTTATTGAAAGACCCTCGTATATTTCTCTTATCAGAATTCAATGCTTCCAATGATCAAAGGTCGATGTTGCTACAAAAGTTTAATGGCGTGGTCGAAAGTCTTAGATCACATGGTTCAGCGTGATTGCATCAAGCTATTTTCATTCAGCAAAAAAATTAATTTTCGTATAGGAATCAGCAAAACACACATCACTATCGGAATAAAAATAATTTGGAAAGATCTTATGAAGCCATTTTTAACATTTATTTGGTAATTTTTGTCCGTCATGGAGTAAATTTGGAAAGAAAAAAAACCAGAATGATTACCTGTTTATTCTGGGAGTAAAAGAGAAAGTGGGGCTGCTTTACGTTTATGTGTTTGACACTGCAGATACATACTTTCCGCTTTCTTCACCAACCTTACAATTAATTTCCTGACCTGCCCATTCCTGAAAATCTCAGTGTAACCTCACTAATCAGCATCCCTGACCTTCGGCAGTGATTTACGCCTAATAGGTGGTTGACTTAAGAACAATTAAGGCAGAAGGAATAGATTACATTCTATCAGAATTTCTAAAATCATTGGGGGAAGTGGCGACAAGACGGCTGTTGATGTTGGTATGTACAATGTATGAGTCTGGCGACATGCTGTCTGACTTTCGGAAAAATATCATCCACACAATTCTGAAGACTGCAAGAACTGACAGGTGCGAGAATTATCGCACAACGAGATTAACAAATCATGAATCCAAGTTGCTGACAAGTGCAATATAAAGGCGAATGGAAAAGAAAATTGAGGATGTGTTAGATGACGATTAGTTTGGCTTAAGGAAAGATAAAGCCACCAGACAGGCAATTATGATGCTGCAGATGAGAATGCAAGCAAGATTAAATGAAAATCAAGGCATGTTCATAGGATTTGTCAGGCTTTACACAATGTAAAATGGTGCAAGATGTTCGAAATTCTGAGAAAAATAGGACGAAGCTATAGGGAGAGACTGGTAATATAAATTATGTACAAGAGCCAAGAGGGAATAATAAGAGTAAACGACCAAGAACTAATCGCTCGGATTAAAAAGGGTGTAAGACAAGGATGTAGTCTTTCGCTCTTATAATTCAGTCTGTACATCAAAGAAGCAGTGATGGACATAAAAGAATGGTTCAGGAGTGGAATTAAAATTCAAGGTGGAAGGATATCAGGGTCACGATTCGCTGATGACATTACTATCTTGAGTGAAAATGAAGAAGAATTACATGATCTGCTGAATGGAATGAACCTCTAATGAGTGCAGAATACAGACTAACAGTAAATCGAAGAAAGACGAAAGTAATCAGAAGAAACAGAAATACAGACAGTGAGAAACTTAACATCATGAGTGATGGTCACGAAATAGATGAAGATAAGGAATTCTGCTACAGCCAATGGCGGAAGGAGCAAGGAGGACAGCAAAAGCAGACTAGCAATGGCAAAAAGGGCATTCCTGGCCAAGAGAAGTCTAATTTGAGGAACAAATTTAGGACAATGTACGTTTGGAGCACAGCATTGTACGTTAGTTAAACATGGACTGTTGGAAAACTGGTACAGAAGAGAATCTAAGGATTTGAGATGTGGTGCTACAGACGAATGTCGAAAATTAGGTGGACTGATAAGGAAATGGAGGCTCTGCGCTGAATCGGAGAGAAAAAGATGATATGACATCTGTTGAGACATCAGGGATTGACTTCCATGGTACTAGAGAGGGCAAAAACAGTACACGAAGACAGAGATTGGAATACATCCTGCAAATATTTGAGGACGTATGATGCAAGTGTTACTCTGAGATGAAGAGGTTGGCACAGGAGAGGAAATCGTGGCGAACCGCATCAAACCAGTCAGAAGACTGACGCCTCTACCCCCCCCCCCCCCCGCCCCCCCCCCCCCCCAAAAAAAAGTGGTAGGACACATTCCATCGAATATCACTGATTGACTTTGGTGTATACACCATAAAATACCTGCTGTCGCTCCTGTCTAAAAATATCGCAGAAGCTGTGATTCTTACGAGATCTTTATTGATCATTTCGTGTCACAAACTAGGATACTTTGAAGTTTAGTGCCGAGTCTACTTCTATGTCATTAGAGACGCAGCGAAACCTATAGTTGGACAACAAATTTTAGAGAACCTGAAGGGAAACCAAACCTGGAATCGTCGGAAGGTGATTTGTTTCCTTCCCAGAAGGATTTACCTTCTTTCGATCTTCTTAGAACCACCTGAAACAATTTTCTTTGGGTCCCGCTAGTTCTTACGGTATTCTTCCACATTCACATTTTTGCCACTCGTGGCTGCGGCTAGTACTCTTCACTCACAGTGTAGCTCTCTCCTACGTTAACCAATACACTCCAGATTTAGAGAAAACCTTACTCACCTTGCAGTTCACAGATTTCTTCATTAAAGAGTTTTCTTGTCTTGCAAACGCACCTTTATTTAGTAGTACCTGTTTATCTCGTTCTGAAATAAAAATAAGTTCGTAGGTCAAAGAAAAACAAAGATCGAAAAAAAATTAATTCTCTCAAAGCCCAGGCGACGCGTACATAAAAATTCAAATATGTTATGAGGCACATTCAAAATCGGCTGATTTAATTACAGATGTCGAAAGTACCTCGAATAACGAATTAGCAATGTTTCATATCAGTTAAACCTCTAGAGAAATAAATGTGCCCTAAACGTCACCGATTGAGACTCTAAGAAATCGTAGAATCGAGAATCAAAATGTCTGCACACCACAGTTTCTGGGATCTCATTTGAATCGTATTTAACAGATAATCTTTTCCTCATCAATCGTAAGGTTAAAATCCGTTGTGCTTACATTTCGAAATTAAAATACTGAAAGTGTAAATTTTTTATTTTCTGTCATCTTTCATATAATTTCTATCATTTGGACCCTTTCCAACACCGCGTGTAACCTTAAAAAACATTACATTATTTGTAGATGAGATTTAATATTGACGTTACCGCAAAATTTTGACCCATTTCAAGTTTTTAAAATAATATGTCTCTGGTTGCCGGCCGGAATGGCCGTGCGGTTCTAGGCGCTACAGTCTGGGACCGAGCGACCGCTACGGTCGCAGGTTCGAATCCTGCCTCGGGCATGGATGTGTGTGATGTCCTTATGTTAGTTAGGTTTAATTAGTTCTAAGTTCTAGGCGGCGGATGACCTCAGCAGTTAAGTCGCATAGTGTTCAGAGCCATTTGAACCATTTGTCTCTGGTTACTTTAATTATTTTTCATTGCCTGAGGCAATTTTTCTGTATTAAAGAAATAAGCGTTGTGGCTCCTTAAATTGCAAGATCAATATACACACATTATAAAAAGTTTTGCATCACCTCAGTTCCGAGAGTTCCGGAACCTGTACAGAAAATTAAAATAGAGATCAACATAAACATCATTTCCGGCCTTTTTATTGCTCATTAAAACCACATATTACATATTGTACCACCATACAGCGAGACCTTCAGAGATGGTAGTCCAGATTGGTGTACACACCGGTACCTCTAATAGCCAGTAGCACGTCTTCTTGCATTGATGCATGTCCGTATTCATCGTGGCATAGTATCCACAAGTTCATCAACACACTGCTGGTCCAGACTGTCCCACTCCTCAACGGCGATTCGACATAGATCCCTCAGAGTGGTTGGTGGGTCACGTCGTCCATAAACAGCCCTTTTCAATCTATCCCAGGCATGTACGATAGGGTTCATGTCTGGAGAACATGCTGGCCACTCTAGTCGAGCGATGTCGTTATCCTGAAGGAAGTCATTCACAAGATGTGCACGATTGGGGCGCGAATTGTCGTCCATGAAGGCGAATGCTTCGCCACTATGCTGCCGATATGGTTGCACTATCGGATGGCGTGACCACCAGCGGCGTACGTCGAACTCACATAATGCCACCCAAAAACGTCAGGGAACCTCCATCTTGCTGCACTCGCTGGACAGTGTGTAAGGCGTTCAGCCTGAGCGGGTCGCCTCCAAACACGTTTCCGACGATTGTCTGGTTGATGGCATATGCGACACTCATCAGTGAAGAAAACGTGACACCAATCTTGAGCGGCCCATTCGGCATGTTGTAGGGACCAACTGTACCGCGCTGCATGGTGTCGTGGTTGCAAAGATGGACCTCACCATGGACGTCGGGAGTGAAGTTGCGCATCATGCAGCCTATTACTGTTTGAGTCGTAACACGACGTCCTGTGGCTACAAGAAAAGCATTAGTCAACATTGTGGCGTTGCTGCCAGGGTTCCCCCGAGCCCTAATCCGTAGGTAGCGGTCATCCGCTGCAGTAGTAGCCCTCGGGTTGCCTGAGAGAGGCATGTCATCGACTGTTTCTGTCTCTCTGTATCTCCTCTATGTCCGAACCACATTGCTTTGGTTCACTCGGAGACGCCTGGGCACTTACCTTGTAGAGAGCCCTTCCTGACACAAAGTAACAATGCAGACGCGAGCGAATCGCGGTATTGACCGTCTAAGCATGGTTGAACTACAGACAACACGAGCCGTGTACCTCCTTCCTACAGGAATGACTGATGGCTGGCTGTCGGCCCCCCCCCCGTCTAATAAGCGCTCCTCACGTATGATTATTTACATCTTTGGACGAGTTTAGTGACATCTCTGAATTGTCAAAGGGACTGTATCTGTGATACAATATCCACAGGAGTTCTGGTAACTGGAGTGATGCAAAACTTTCTTTGATGTGTGTATATAAAGTCTCCAAATACATTCGTCAACATAGCCAGCAGCCATTTCACCTTTACTGCTGGATAAAAGTCTCCTCAAAGCTTTCCTATGCAATACGATACAGTGCAAACTGTCAAAGAATAAATGGATAGAAGAAAAATGTAAGACCATGGGAGCAAGCGTGACTAGGAAAGGTAGACACAGCGTATAAGAAAATTAAAGAAACCTTTGGAGAAACGACAACGAGTTGTATAAATATTAAGAGCCCCGATAGTTATCCAGCGCTACACAAGAAAGGGAAGGCTCGAAAGTGAAATATATAGCAGGTGTATGTAAGGGGTATAAATTTTAAGACAGTGGAACAGAAAGAGAAGAGGAAATAAATGAAGATGGGATGGAAGATGTGGTACTGTGACAAGCAAATGGCAGTTCTCTGAAAGACTTAAGGCCGAAAAATGGGCTCTGGAGCTGACTACATCCTTCAGAATTTTTGAGATCGCTGGAGGAACCAGCCATGACAAAACATTTCACTTGGTGTGCAAGATATATGAGGCAGGCGAAATACCCTAAGACTTCAAAAAGACATTACTTATTCCAAATCAAAAGAAAGCAAGTGCTGACAGGCGTGAATATTAACAAACTATGACTTTAATTAGTTATGGTTACAAAATTCTGTGACGAATTGTTTCCAGAAGGTTGGAAAAACTCGTAGAAGCCTTCCTCGGCGTAGATCAGTTTAATTTCCGGAGAAATGTAGGAATACTCGAGTCCACATTGATCTTACTTTTTGTCTGAGAAGACAACTGAAGATTTGTAGTATCTGCAGATTTAGAGAAGGCTTTCGACAACAATGACTAACACATTCTTTGAAAATAGAAAGGTCGCAGGGGTAAACAACGGTGAGAGAAAAATTATCTGCAACTTATACAGAAACCAGACTTTCATCATAGCATTCGAATGGCATGAACGAAACTGGGTAGATAAGAAGTGTTCTAGTCTCTCCCCGACGTTATTCAGTCTGTACAAACAGTAATGGGAACGAAGGAGAAATATAGAAACAAGATTAAAGTTATGGGAGAACAAAAACATGCGTTTATCGAAGCATTGCTGTTCTGTGTTAGATGGCGGCTAACTTGGAATAGAAGTTGAACGTAATGGGTAGAGTCTTGAAAACAGGTTATAAGATGAACATCCACAAAAGTAAAAAAGTTAATGGAACAAACCGAATCAAAACATGGGATATTATTGGGACTGGATCAGAAGCTGAGACACTAAAACTATGAGTCTCGCTATTTGAGTAGCAAAATACCTATCGAAGGCGGAAGAAGAGAGAACATAGCATATGGACCGGCAATAGCAATAAGAGTGCTTCCGAAGAAGCACCGCATACAGATTTAAACATTAGAAAGTCTTTTCTGGATGTGTTTGTATGCACTGTACCTCTATAAGGAACACGAACGCGTAGAAAAGCCAGCTCAGATAAGAAGAAAATGGAAGTTTTTTAAATGTTGAAAATTAGATAGGTAGCTCCAATAACTAATGAGCAGGTAGTGAATCGAATTGGGAACAAAAGAAATGTTCAGCAAAATCTTACTCAAGAAGGGATTGGTTGATAGAATACATTTTGAGGCAGCAAGAAATGGACAATTTGTTAAAGGAAGAACATGTGGGAAGTACAACTTGTAGAGGGAGAGAAAGGCGTGAGTTTAGTAAGCAAGTTCAAAGGATGTAGGTTGCACTAGTTACGAAGAGATGATGGAGCTTGCATACGTCAGACTAGCATGGAGAGCTGCTTCAAATCAGCGTCCAGACGGAGACCCCAACAATAACAACAATAACAACACAGTGTTCAGCTATGCGCAACGATGTCGCTCCTGCATCGCTCATTAGATCGTCACTCAGTCTTCGGTTATATCTTTGAATTCTGCAGCAAACTTCTTTAGTCCATCTAGAATAAATTCGTCTGGATACACGGCCAGTCTTTCACAGTCATAATTACTTCCGTTACAGTATCTCCCCTGATCAGCTTCTTTGTTTTCGTCTCCTAGTTACTTTCAACATGCACCTCTCTATTAATCGCTTAGCGAGTCTTAATTGTCTGAATGCTTTTCGTGTTCGAAAGTCCACATCAGTCTGCTACAAGTAGAAATGGGCGATGTACTGTAAAAACTACTCTATGTATCTAGGTAGGAAAGATTAAATTCTTACTGTGCTGATAAAGTAATGTGTAATGACGGAATCCTACTTTAGCTTAGAAACGTGTGCAGTCTATGAAGTAATGGTTAACGCTGAAGCTGCTCTCATTCTTTGCCAAATGTTCCACTTAGTTCTGTAAGCGTTAAAATAAAATTATACGGGTGTGATTTTTGTCGCAGATAAACGTCAACATGAACTTCTGATTCAGTTCTCCGTTGAAAGAGGAAGGCTAACGGAATTTCTTGCTTTAGCGAAACACAAAAATTACTGCTGGAAAATCTAACAATGCGAGAAGGCAGAGCCGCAACGCCACCAGAAAGCCCCGTCAGCTCGTTCTGTGTAGAACAATGGAGTTTAAACAGGTTTTCGGCTCCCTCCAACAGAACAAAAAGGAGCAACAAATGTTAGCGGAATTCATTCACAACAACTAAACAAAAGTTTAGCTGTGTATATACGTCAGAATCAAATTATCGACACCACTCTACCACGAAAAACTGCTGTTTGAATACAGATAACATTGTTTTGCTCGAGTTAAATGTGCATTGAAAGGTGGTGTGGGGGGGAGAGGGGGGGGAAGGGGGTGAAATTATGACGATGTACGTCGCTGGGAGCTAGTGAAGCCTTCTTATTCGTCCGTCAGTTTTCATACACGTTATATTTACTTTGTAATTCAGGTCATTTGGATTTGTATGTAATATCAAAAGCTTCCCAGGGCATACGGAATCCTCATCAAGTTCTACAATCAATTTCAAAAGAATCTCCTACCTTAAACATTATTTACATTTGCATGCCTAAGAATGTAAAACATAGTCCGAGTAATCATAAAAGAAAGAAACAACAATTTGTTTAAAGTGCTGTAGGACTACAGGATGGGAAAAATTTAAGTGACCCTGAAACATATCTCATGCACCTGCAGACAGGCAACCCAACTTACACCGTTCACAACAGGGGCAGAGGATGTAAGTTGGGTTCCCCATTTTCAGCTGCATGAAATATTTTTCGGGGCGACTTTAATTTTGTCCATCCTGTAGTTTATGTGTGTCACTCCATTTCACTCATTTTAAACATTTGCATTATTCTAAGAAATGTTCTAACTGCTATAAAATCGCCTTGTTTGTGGTACTCAGCACTGATTCCAAAACTATAGGCCATATGATACCAATAAATAGCTGTTCACCCACAAATAACCAGATATTTTCGATGTTTATTGATTCCGAAATGCTTTTCGTTCAGTGATGCATCGCACAGAAAATATAAATCGTTGCACATATACTGCTGCACTGTTGCTATAGCTGCATGGAAACCTGTTCCTCCACAGGCTGAAGGCGGTCACTGTATGATTCTTCGTCACGTTGCCCCTATGGTGTAGCATAATGCGTATTGCCTTAGAGAGAGAGAGAGAGAGAGAGAGAGAGAGAGAGAGAGAGAGAGAGAGAGAGAGAGAGAGAGACGGTACAGGACAAGTTAGGAGCTGCCTTGCATCTCACACTACTGTGTAAGTTGTGCACAAACCAAATTGTAGAACAGTCACTAATGATGATGGCATAAAACAAAGGCACAAACAACTATAATGTACTGAGAGTGAACAAACTTATTTAGTTTACTTTAGTTAGTTCAGATTTCCCTTTACGATTCTGATAGAAAAGAGCAAAGTTTTTTATGCACTACAAAGTCTGTGGTTGCTAATAATGTTGTTAAATATGTTATTCACTGGTATTTCTTACTCACATTCCTCAACAAGTGTGATGTGAGGTCGCACAGATTGTTACATAAAGAAAACAGAACCCAACGCTATGGAAACTGCAATTTCCGCGCACACCTGAGTCTATGGTACCAAGATCAGGTTGGCAGCATTAGTGTTATTTAAATGTAATGTTTTCCTTTAGTTACCTGAGAAGCTTGGCATTCTTTGTCTCAGTCATTCCGAATCCTCTTCCTGTAAATCTTAACAGATCCTCCGATGGAATGTGTACATGGTCTTACATACCTGAGGTTACCTTCCGTAGAGAGAGTCAGACTTCTCGAGTCTGAGCACGTTAATGTGCACTTTAATCCAATGCATGGAGACACTGCGGTCATTCCGTCCCAGCTGGTTTATACATGCTATTACGTTGTGGGATATCTGGTGGGTTTTATGCCCTTGATGAACATACTTAAAGGCAGTAAGTGTACATATAGAGTTCGGGGAGATAACTTCGTTTTTTTTCTTCGATACTGTATTACAGCAATTAAGGGCTTGCAAAGTGAGCTCTACTGCTATTACTGTAATTTCCTTTGGCAGCTTGTTCTTAAATCCTACTTGTAATTGAGAACCTGAAAATGCGCATCCTGCTTCCACTCATTTCTGTGTACACTATCCTCGCCTGAGCCTATTTGACTCTGAGTTCGCACTAGATATACTTGCAGATCGAATATCACGACGCATTACCGATGTCCTCTGATCAAACATGTTCATTCGTCATTCAGAGATGGTTAAGCGAAAGTCCAGTGATACCTCTGTATATTCTCTTGCTGGTGGAGGCAGATACTTACGCAACCAATAATAAACAGACGTGTAACATATTACAGAAAGTTTCTGGGTACAGAGTAATAACGCTTCTTCTCAAAACTGAGCCCTCTGCATTAGAAATTTTATGCTCAAATACCGGGTGAACAAAAAGTCATTATAAATTTGAAAACTTAATAAACCACGGAATAATGTGGATAGAAAGGTAAAAATTGACACACATGCTTGGAATGACATGGGGTTTTATTAGAACCAAAACAAAAGAAAGTATTGCTAGACGCGTAAAAGACCTCTTGCGCACGTCGTTTGGTGGTGATCGTGTGCAATTTCGCTTATGTTCTTTGATCCTGCAAGTTGCAGATTGGGACAGGTGAAGAAATCGGCCGTGACAGAGAACGCACTGAATGAGACCGACCACGTAATAAAATTCGCCGACACGGAAGTCCTGCATGAAGAGAAGCACTATCACACGCCCTTGTTCAGAGTAGCTGTAGAAATACAAAAACACCCGAACAGTTTCAACAAGAAAGAGGAATGCCTGAATGTGAACGGATCCTGGCTTCCCGCACGGCAGCGAACGACCGTCGCAGGTAGCAAGAGGAGAACCGCACTGGAAATGACCGCGGACAAGACTTCGGACGTTGGCGCGCCAGGTACATATAGTCTGCGGCCGCGAGCTCGGCTCCAGTTCACCACCGGCAATGGAGGGTGAAGCTTTGACAATGCCAGCCACTCGTGATGGTGAAACGTTAGTAAAATCATTAGATGAACGTCGGCTGAAAAACCCCAGACAGAAGCCAATAGGCAGTTTGTCAACAAGTGGCTACGAAAGCCTTAACAATTTTGTAAATTTGGTACACATTTTTCGTATTGTCTGGAAAGAGGTACTGTGGGGTAAGGACAACCTGGTTCCCGCAGATGGGCGGGGGGCGAAACTGGTTAATAATGCATGACATCTAACCTGCACTGAATGATTGGCTGTTCTGCGAGTAGTATCGGAATCCGATCCAGAGGGTATAGCTGAGAATTGTCAAGGGCGAGCAGAGAGAAGGAGGAAGAGGAGGAGGACGAGGAGGGGACGAATAGTGAAAGGAGGGCTATGAAATGGACAGAGAAGCATGAGACGAAGATAGGAAATTGAAATAAGAACACCGTGAATTCATTGTCCCAGGAAGGGGAAACTTTATTGACACATTCCTGGGGTCAGATACATCACATGATCACACTCACAGAACCACAGGCACATAGACACAGGCAACAGAGCATGCACAATGTCGGCACTAGTACAGTGTATATCCACCTTTCGCAGCATTGCAGGCTGCTATTCTCCCATGGAGACAATCGTAGAGATGCTGAATGTAGTCCTGTGGAACGGCTTGCCATGCCATTTCCGCCTGGCGCCTCAGTTGGACCAGCGTTCGCGCTGGACGTACAGACCGCGTGAGACGACGCTTCATCCAGTCCCAAACATGCTCAATGGGGGACAGATCCGGAGATCTTGCTGGCCAGGGTAGTTGACTTACACCTTCTAGAGCACGTTGGGTGGCACGGGCTGCATGCGGACGTGCATTGTCCTGTTGGAACAGCAAGTTCCCTTGCTGGTCTAGGAATGGTAGAACGATGGGTTCGATGACGGTTTGGATGTACCGTGCACTATTCAGTGTCCCCTCGACGATCACCAGAGGTGTACGGCCAATGTAGGAGATCGCTCCCCACACCATGATGCCGGGTGTTGGCCCTGTGTGCCTCGGTCGTATGCAGTCCTGATTGTGGCGCTCACCTGCACGGCGCCAAACACGCATACGACCATCATTGGCACCAAGGCACAAGCGACTCTCATCGCTGAAGACGACACGTCTCCATTCGTCCCTCCATTCACGCCTGTCGCGACAGCACTGGAGGCGGGCTGCACGATGTTGGGGCATGTCCGGAAGACGGCCTAACGGTGTGCGGGACCGTAGCCCAGCTTAATGGAGACGGTTGCGAATGGTCCTCGCCGATACCCCAGGAGCAACAGTGTCCCTAATTTGCTGGGAAGTGGCGGTGCGGTTCCCTACGGCACTGCGTAGGATCCTACGGTCTTGGCGTGCATCCGTGCGTCGCTGCGGACCGGTCCCAGGTCTACGGGCACGTGCACCTTCCACCGACCACTGGCGACAACATCGATGTTCTGTGGAGACCTCACGCCCCACGTGTTGAGCAATTCGGCGGTAGGTCCACCCGACCTCCCGCATGCCCACTATACGCCCTCGCTCAAAGTCCGTCAACTGCACATATGGTTCACTTCCACGCTGTCGCGGTATGCTACCAGTGTTAAAGACTGCGATGGAGCTCCGTATGCCACGGCAAACTGGCTGACACTGACGGCGGCGGTGCACAAATGCTGCGCAGCTAGCGCCATTCGACGGCCAACACCGCGGTTCCTGGTATGTCCGCTGTGCCGTCCGTGTGATCATTGCTTGTACAGCACTCTCGCAGTGTCCGGAGCAAGTATGGTGGGTCTGACACACCGGTGTCAATGTGTTCTTTTTTCCATTTCCAGGAGTATATATATATATATATATATATATATATATATATATATATATATAGAGAGAGAGAGAGAGAGAGAGAGAGAGAGAGAGAGAGAGAGAGAGAGAGAGAGAATGGGGTGGGGAAGAGGACGTGGACATTAGAGAGGAGGAGAAGTAGGTGGACAGATAACAAGTAGGAGGATGAGATGGACAGAGAGAACGGAGTGGAGAGCAGATGGACAGAAAAATGTGGAGGATCAGATATGTGCAATATACGTGCTGTACGCGTGCGCTAGCGAAGCCTCTGGTAAAATTCTAGTGTGTGAATGTGTGGGTTTACTGTGACGCTCCTTAAACCACTGTAGCACGATTCCGGGCTTGTGATACGCACAGCTATCCAACTGGAAGATGCCATCGCCACTGGGGAAGGTGTGGATCATGAAAGAACACAGGTGACCCTGATGGGGTGCATATTTCGTGTAGCCGTTCAGCTGAGTGACGGACACGACCAATGACTAAGTGTAATAATAAATGTGATTCATCCCACAAGCCAACGAGTTTCCATTGGTCCACGATACAATCTCGATAACTCGAGTCCAGTGCAATTGCAATTGCCAATGTCGATGGGATAACACAGGAACACTAGGGGGTCACCTGCGGTGGAGCATCATATTCCCCAGTGTGCACCGAACAGTCTGCTCCGAAACACTTGTGCCTGTTTTAGTGTGGTACTCTGTCGACGTATCTTGCTACAGATTGCCTGTGTTGATTTACAGAGCAGCCTTTGACCACCAAACCTTGTGACGAGAAGTGGACGTCCAACACCTTATGGCCTGCTAGTATTTTCACAGCCGTTCACCAGTTCCCATAGAAGATCGTAACACTTGCACGGAAACAGCCAACACCTTCACCTTCAGCGTTTTCGAGATACAAGTTCCTAAGTGCTGGCCATAATAATCTGCCGTTTGCCAAAGTCACTTATGTCAGTGGGTTTCCTATTTGTAGCCTAAGTCGTCGCCACTTATATTCCTTCCTTACCATGTCACGTGTCCCACAGCACCACCAGGCTGCTTGAATCATGCGGTGTGCGAAATAAAAGCGACTTACAGTTGACGCTCTTTGAATCATGACTTATTACTTCCACTGTTATATTTCAGCACCAGTTGCTACTGTATGCTGTTATTGCCTATTGTTCCACATGTTTTTTCTATTTTGCACTTTGTCAAAAATAAAAGTTTTCGCCTTCAATTTTTTGTTATGTCGTTATTTATACATGTAATTAGGCCTCACTCGCCATCGTTCACTATCGACGTTAAGCCCTAGTCTGCCCCTACTCACTTACAGTCCCAGCTCCACCACTCTGCTTGATGCCACGGTCCAGGGGTATACTTCCGAGACCGACGCCACTAGAAAGTGTCCCCACGTCATTTGTGATCACATCTACTTATTATAATATATGATTTCAGATGATACAACGATATATGCAATACACTTATAATAATTTCATTTTCTAAGTAGTAGTGATTACTTCTAATCAAACTACTGTAATACTCTGGGTTTTATTTCAGTGCTAATTTACTTTACATATACAAAGGTCAGTTATTTGACGCTGAACAATGTGTACGGCGCCATGGTAGGCTTTCCAAGATATGGTCACCTTAAGCTATACTCAGTATCTTCTTTACATCATTCTGATGTTTTCCTGTACTCTTTGCCTCCAGCCCGTATGTCGGCAATAATAAATACTCCTTGAAGTACTTTTGAATTTACGTTCTTATGAGTCGATTTCGTTGTCTTACGGACAATGTGCTTTGCGCTATCCGCTAAGAACTTTTAAAACCAATCACAAATACGCCAACGAAAATGACCTTACTGAACCGGGATTTTATTTTCAAGAAATATTCTTAAGAATTTATTCTACTTACTAGCGATTCATCAACAACATTAATAAATTTAATCATACTATGTGAGCGTGGAAGTAGTGCCAGGGAGTAACTGATGAGATCATAAGCAAATTTCTTTTTAACAAATGGCAATTTATTCACCTTAATGATGCCTAAAGCATTTTTTAAAAGAAACAGATTCAAAAATTATAATGAGAAAGCACCCTCTAAATAATTCAGAGGCAGAAAGAAACAAATGTTTTTGACTGTATGAGCTTTCGGGCTCAGAACATTGCCGCTCCCTTTTGACACGGCCGTAGTTACGACCGCTCACAACAACCTCTGAAAGACTACACTGGTGCCAATCTGCACACACCAGATTACTTTAAACTAAAAGTTGTAACAATTCACACAAGCACACAAACTATGCACACCGTAGGAGGGATGGAAATGGCACAAAATACTAAAATTAAAATATTAACTTTGCTACAGAAGGTGCCACTTGATTTTAACTTCTAAGAAAGTCCTACGGTGGTAGGGTGCCAACTTTATATACTAAAATGGCCATTTAAATAAAACCGCATGTAATCAACCTTATATAAAATTATACAAGTTTGGCCAAACAAGTTAACATGCTCTACAGTACACAGATACCGCCTCTGAAAATGATAGGCAAGATCAAAACATTTCAGGAATTAGGCCGTTACACTCCAAGCAATAAATTCGTTAACACACCGAATCCGACAAACGTGACAGAGGCAGCTACTAACGTAAGGCAGATTGATAGGGAGATTACCAAACAAACCGAAGCGCAGGTTGCTCTAACCAGCACTTACTCCACAAGGGAAAAGCGGACCACCCAATTCATAAATAGCCACCTGCCCGCGGGTGGGCATACGGAGAAGAATGCTGGGACGACCCCAAAACAAAGCGGCTGGCGACCTCACCAAGAAAACAAGTAGAATTTAACAAGAGTAAATCAAACAACATATCACCAATCACTTAACTTCTAATAAACTGCGATTTCTGGAGAAGACCTGGCGCAGCACCCCCAATCGCTCTCCTGAACCGTCCGCTGACAGCCGCTTCAACGGACGTAGGAAGGCGCGCCGATCTCCCGACTCACGGCGTCGCAGCTCGCATCGGCCAGACTGATATCGTGGGTTGACTCCTGTTGCTCTCGTGTCGACCGCGAAGCCACTACTCCTCGCTATACGGTGCGGCCCACTGGACTCACGTGGCGACCTCACATGCGCCGACGCACAAGGCGGAAAAGTCATCATGTGTCTCATTGCGCGACCGACCAACCGATCGATCCAACCGCCAATGACCATTCCTGAGCAACTCGAGCAGACTGGCAGCCTAACGTGCAGACACAGATGCAGGAACTAAGCCCCGATCGGGCGACCACTCGCTGAGTTCTCTTACTGGCGGAGTGGAAAGGCTCTCATTTATCCGGCTTTAAAGATTGATCCGAACGAAAGACATACTAGCACTCCGGACGACAGAGAGACACTAACTGCCTCCCAAATTCGGACGAGACACTGACCCAGACTGACTGACTGACTGGCGAGCTCATAGCGCCCCTTAAATGCACGTGAACAGGCAACCTTTCCCCTTTCCCACCAGAAGGAGACACCAAAGCTACGATTGCCACAGCGGCGCCACCGCCAGAAACGGAGTGCGACTGCATCACACTATGCGCTGCGGCGCACTCGAAAACAGTAATTTTTACCACTGATCAGTTATAAGCGCGACTGCTTATGCGCCTGATAGCCGCATAGATAGATATTGGTAGGATGTAGCCACTGAGATATAAGTGGGTAGGAAATGGCGCGACCTACAGCACCGCGCGGTGGAGCGGAGCGGGACTTATTGAGTAGACGCCGACCTATTAGTGGCGGTCATAAATCGCCCATTTAAGGGCCTCTCGATGGAGATGGTGCTCATCCTCGCGGCAGCCAATAGGCGGGCGCCAACTCGTAACAGCAGATTTATGGCAAAATCCCCCACCCTTCTTTCATCTCTCCATCTGTTTATCACCGCTTATTAATGAACAGCCTTCAGGGTCATCGGCTCTGATAATTAAGCGGCTGCTTCACATCGACATACCAGCCATGACGTTGGCGCAGATTGCAGGCAACGACAGAGGATATAATCTACAAACTTCGTCCCGGTATTTCTGCGTAGTCGGGAGCTGTCCTCTTCTGAGTAGTGCCGATTTTTAATGTGGCGGGCACAACACCACAGATACTTTATTGCGCTAAGGATTGCATCGTAATACTCGTACAAACAAAAATGCTGCCTTGGGTGCAATGTCTCCGATAAAATTAGATATACAGTGACAGCTGTATTTATCAGTTATGTTCACCGAACTTGGGTCCGCAGCTGTGAGAATATGTGTAAGTGATTTGATATATCATGCAGCTGTCATTTTTTTCTTGAAAATGGTCCAAGACCGCAGTTGTACGATAGAAGGGCAGTAAAGGAAAAATGACAGCTGCCAGCGGCATCAGATCATTTAAATAATTTTTCGCTGATACACAAACTGTGCTCGTTCAGCAGTTGCATCAAATACTATAAGACTTAGAAAAAGTTCATGAGTGCATGCAGCAGTCATTAGTTCACCAAACACGGAATCACAGATCTAATATACGTGAGGTAAACTATTATTATAAAACTGACTACAGCACTTAAGTAATGGCGGCTAATGATATAGTACTGAAATGAAAATAACAAAATGTGCACCAATTAGTCAGGACATTAGGCTTACCGATCAAAACTTTGCTTTACGCAAACGGTACACTTAAATTGTTATATGTCACTGGCATGGGGTTTCAAGAATAAATTACAGAGCGGTAAGTATGCCTCCAGACTTTACTATCAGAGCTTCTACAGTAATTATGATGCCATGAAGTCAAAGAAGACCAGGGTATGTTATGTGGGACTCTTTTATCTGAATCTAGAAAGCGTTAATATCGGTCGCAGTGAGATGGATATGAATAATTTACCGACGAAGCGCAGTATTGTCTAACAGGTGTGCGGCATCCCTGCGGTGGTCCGAAGACGGTAATACAAGCATCTCCATCTCACCACATCATGTCAATCCTATTTAGAGGCCTCAGTTTTTTCTCGGAAACGGAAAACGGTGCAGCAGTGCGTATATCACCACCAGGGACGTTGCAATATCTGCTTCAGTGTCATATTTGGCATAGAATACTTGAAATTGTGTAGATACCTAGATAATATCAAAGAAAATATCGATAATGTCACTATCGCCAGGTAGTAATTACTTTTTTGTGTAACTTAAGGGTTTGTTCAATCAGAAGGAATTATTTATAATATAAAGCGAAGAATGGAAATTATGCTATGTTTGCATGACCCATCTTGAATACGAGGGAGTGCTGATACGTCCGTGGCTTTATAAAGAAAAAATGATGTTATGGGTATAAAAAAATTGTTAATTCATCATATTCCCCCTTGAGCTCAGCACATGTATGTCAACAAATCGATTGTGCTGAAAATCACTCATGCATACCCTGTCTGGCTTCCTCAACGTTCACAATGAATCTTTCCTTGAGATGTTGATTGCTGTTTGGGAACAGTTTGTAGTCTCAGGGGGCCAAGTCAGATGCATACGGTGGAGGGGTGAGTTATTTAAAAGCGAAGATCTGCCCGTTTTTGCTGCGCAATGGCCGCCATTGTGTGAAGGGGCATTGTCTTGCAGAAGTAAGATTCTTTTTCTCAACTTTCCTCGACGTGTGGAGACCAATTGTTGCTTCAGTTTGTAGAAACGTTCAGCATACCACTTTTCCATGATGATCTTCCAACGTTGTAAATAGCCAATAAGCAGGATTTCATCTTTATTTCAAAAGACGGATGCGAGCACTTTTCTGCTGATATTCGGGTTTTGAACTGCTTTCGACGTCGACAATCGTTGTCTCTCCATTTTTCTGATTGTTCTTTGGTATCGGAATTCTAAGTGTATACCATGTTACATTCATGGTAACGATACAATCCAAAAATCCCACGCGATCCCGGCCATATTGGACAAAATGGGCTGTGAAGCAACCAACCATCCACGAGTTTGGTTTGCACTGAGACGTTTGGGAATCCAGAGCTTTCTTATGTCCAAAATCTTGTGGACAACAGGACCCACACTTTCTGGGGTCTCTGCTAACTTTTTAGCAGTTATCCTTCGAACTTTCAGATTCATGGAATGAACAGTACCCACTGTTTCCGGAACTTTGATTTGAGCTGGCCTTCCATCACGGTCTCCGTCTCCAGTGCTGCAACGCAGCAACCCAATTCTTGATAGTGGAGTAGGAAGGGCAGTTATCACCCAGTGTGCCAAATATACCATCATAGTGGTACACTGGCAGTGACACCTTTTCTTTAAAAAAAAAAGCACTTAATCACAGCAGACTCTCTTACACTGTGTATTTCTCTATTTTCTTTAGCCATGTTCATTTCAAACTTGCACAGAAAAATGAAATCAATGTTACCACTACTATCACATGTAACCTAAAGAGCAGGTTTTATTCCCAAACATTAAAACTAGTATTCATCAGTTTTAACTAGGAAAAGCCAAGGACTAGTGAGCACACTCCTAGTATGAAATCAAACGCAAACAAAAGCAGCAAAGCACAAAGACTCCTACAGACACAAAAACATATACCTTGTCCTGAACTTCATGCTACACACATGTGGCATTGCCAAAATGCAAATTGTTTAGGTAGTGAAAGGTCGCACCTACTTGAACCATTATTTTTTTGAGACGTTGCTTAAATATTTTGAACGTTTCGTTTTGCATGGATTTGAGTATTGGAACCCTTTTTAAACAC
Organism: Schistocerca gregaria; assembly: GCF_023897955.1. Lineage (NCBI taxonomy): Eukaryota > Metazoa > Arthropoda > Insecta > Orthoptera > Acrididae > Schistocerca > Schistocerca gregaria. Next base: position 190,003,943 of record NC_064921.1, read on the forward strand.
GCAGGGCACATCTTCAACGTCACTCCTATTGCTGAAAGCTGACATGCCCATTATAGATTGCACATGGTATACAGATTTTATCATTTCACTTATATTTCAGTCATATTATGTAGATAGAGCAAACGTGTTAACTCTCGTTAAATGTAAGATAATTTATTGTTTCTAAGCATTCGATACTTCAACATTTTAATGACACTGTGAAATAATCGAAGACATTGCATCGATACTGATTTCTTCGGTTACACATTCTTCACTGTCCTGTAAGTCTTTGAACACAGTACATTCACTGATCAATGTTATTGCGACACAATATTCCTTTCCCACGTGCATCATTCAGGATGTGCGTTCGCCCTGACTTCTTTTTTATGGATGGCAATGCGCCATCGCATCGAACTGCGAAGGTGGTAGAGCAATTGGAACGAGAGGATATTTGGAAAATGGACTGGCCTGTCCGTACACCCGGCTGAAATCCCATCGAGTATGTATAGTGACGCGTTCGGTAGACTTAATGCAGCACATCCAGCAGTTGTCAACGACGCTGGTGGAAGAATGGAAGGTTTTACCTCAAAAACGTCTTACCTGCCTTACCACCAAGAACCACGATTATATAATTGCATTTATTGTGTTTAAATAAAAGTGTCATTTCCTTTTGTCTCACTGCATATTTCTTCAGTTACCTTTTGTATTATACTACAGTATTTCTTTCGGTCTATGGTCCAAATTCCATGGCGCTATTTGCTAGTGTCACATTGTGCGATAGTTACTTTCGTCCTTAAGTTTTGCATATCGGCATATCATACATTTTCCACAGAGTTACAAAATGGTTCAAATGGCTCTGAGCACTATGGGACTTAACAGCTGAGGTCATCAGTCCCCTAGAATTTAGAACTACTTTAACCTAACTAACCTAAGGACATCACACACATCTATGCCCGAGGCAGAATTCGAACCTGTGACCGTAGCGGTCGCGCGGGTCCAAACTGAAGCGTCTAGAACCGCTCAACCCCCCGGCCGGCCCACAGAGTTACAGCTTCAGTTGTGTTTGAATAGCATTGTGCTCAGTAATGAGCCTCTAGAGAACAAATATAGGTCGGGTGGGTAATGGATCCTTGTCAAAGAACGGGAGTATCAGCCATGTAGAAAATGCTGGAAACGCTCATTTAGATGAACCGGTCGGTTGGTGTCAGATAACTGCGCATCCGTTTTTCTCGTGCATAGTTTGTCTTCAGTGAGACTGAGAAGAATGGAAGCGTCTGAATGCTACAAAATGCACCTCACGATAAAGCACCACGTGTTCACTGTTTAGTGTCATGTGAAGCACAGTTCGTGAATAACTTGTTCGTAATTGTTTGCTGTGGAAGTGTTTTGGCAAAAACTTCAGCCGCATGTCCAATGCAAAACTTAGCGGCAAAATGGCAGGAAACATGGTCTGTCAGAAAGGAGATCAAAGCCTAGAAAGCATTGCTCGAATGAAGATATCCCAGGAAAGAAGTCTGGAGAAATCTGAGCACTTGTTGTCTGTATCTAAAAGGACCTGCATATGTATCCATTCAAATTTACTGTTGCGAATCGTTTAAACCACCAGTCGAAATTGCACGTGTTGTGTTCTGAGGCAGGTTTCCGAGTGAAGTGCAGTCAGGACTTCTGGATCATCAGTTTCTCATTTCCTCCTATGAGGCCTGGCTTACACTGCCAGCTTATGCGACTTCGCAGAACATTCGTCATTACGTACCAGAAAATCCTGTTGCGCAGTCTCAAGACTGGTGTTTGGTATCTGGGCCAGTTCTGTTTTCGCCCGCCCTGTATTTGTAGGACAAACGTTCTGGTAATCCGCACAGTTGTGGGAGTGGCGACCACTGGAGCCCCAAATCTTCCAGAGCCGGCGTGTCGCCCCGGCTGCCCGCCTTCCTGCTGTTGTGTCGCCACAGCTTCACCGCCGCTTAGTATCGGAACTACACGCGCTACTAATCACTGCCGCAGATGGGTTGCGTCGCGCCTTCTCAGCCATTCAATATCCTCGTTGTTGGGCAACGTCTGCTTACACACCTCTTGGCGCGAGGCCAGCGTTATTCCTGTCCAGCCCACTCCAGCTGCGGTGATGGACACGGATCACATGGCGTCTAGTGCCCTAAACATTGTCGACTTAGTCATGATGATTCCGAAGTGGATGCAGCAACGCTTTGACGATTCGGCCCTACACTTACGGAAAATACGCGTATACTAGCCGCTTGACATTATTTAATTAAGTAATGGAAAAATTTCATACAGTAAGACCAAAATTTAAAGAATTAAAAGTAAACGAAATTGCATATCGTATCTGCGAACTTCGTTGATATTGTAAAAGATGGAATTAAGATTATAATTGCCGGCCGCGGTGGCCGTGCGGTTCTGGCGCTGCTGTCCGGAGCCGCGGGACTGCTACGGTCGCAGGTTCGAATCCTGCCTCGGGCATGGATGTTTGTGATGTCCTTAGGTTAGTTAGGTTTAAGTAGTTCTAAGTTCTAGGGGACTTATGAGCATAGATGTTGAGTCCCATAGTGCTCAGAGCCATTTTTTTGAAGATTTTAATTCTGAATACAAGTAAAACGTGTTCTAAGCACTGATGTGTCTTAAACGGTAGAAAATTTTCGAGGAAAACCTAAATATGTATCTCTAACAGACATAGAATTCCATTTCTAAAATTCATACGTCAAACCTGAAAACAAGCCGTTACAGTTTTCAAGAGGCACAAGTGACCTAAGAGTTTTGGGTCAATGAAACACCCTGTCACTGGAGAATGGCAAACGCGCAAAAATGTATGAACACGTGGTCAGTGTAAGGAACCACATGTTATAGTCGAAATACACAGCACAACACAACACAATTAAAGGATCATTTTTTCGAAAACTCGCCGTTATTTCCAGTTGCGTTGTGTAAGTTTGAAATTTGGGTCTGAAAAGTACCTCCAAACTTTCTCTGCAATGGTGCAAAGGCTTAGCGCCTCGGGCTGGGCGACGCTGTAAACTGCATGGTGCCCACACATGCGGAAATAAGGCCACAGCTCAGTTTATGTGATAGTTAAGGTTGGTTAATGATGTCACATTGGCACCTAATTTCGTCACAATTCTGCCCAGCGCCGCCGTGGACGTGTCACACGCTGTGGAGGTCGTCACAGCCTCCCTCTTACCCACTTTTTCCCCCTCTTCCTTTGACGCCACCGCTATGGATGTTAGAACCACGACACCCAGCGTTGAAATCACGCGGTTTCCTAATGTGTGGCCAAGAAAAACGTTTCAGATACACCGTCGCTCTGAATCGACAAGAAAGTGCCTCTGTTGGTGGAATAATGGACATAAATGAAACCACCGCTTCCCTTGCGGCGTTAATACCCAACACGCTTTGCAGTCGAAAACGACAGTTCGCAGTGTGATGAGCAGCAGGACGGCGTTCGTCACAATCTTTGACACTAGTGATAACCCATGGAATCTTCAACCCTTCTCTAAATACACACATCAAAAAATGTTTTGCATCACCTCGGTTCCCAGACGTCCTAACGAGAAACGTTCACTGTGGATATTGTATCACAGACAGTGTCCCTTTGACTGTTCAGAGATGTCACTAAACCCGCCCAAAGATGTCAAAAACCATACATGAGCAGCGCCTATTACCCGGAGGGGGTCCGACATCCGATCAGTTCCAGTCATTCCACCAGGAAGGAGGTACACGGCTCGTGATGTCTGTAGTTCAACCATGCCTAGACGGCCAATACCGCGATTCGATCGCGTCCGCATTGTTTCTTTGTGTCAGGAAGGGCTCTCAACAAGGGAAGTGCACAGGCGTCTCGGAGTGAACCAAAGTGATGTTACCGAGCGAGGTGGCGCAGTGGTTAGCACACTGGACTCGCATTCGGGAGGACGAGAGTTCAATCCCGTCTCCAGCCATCCTGATTTAGGTTTCCCGTGATTTCCCTAAATCGTTGCAAGCAAATGCCGGGATGGTTCCTTTGAAAGGGCACGGCCGATTTCCTTCCCAGTCCTTCCCTAACCCCAGCTTGCACTCCGTCTCTAATAACCTCGTTGTCGACGGGACGTTAAACACTAACCACCACCACCACCACCAATGCGATGTTGTTCGGACTTGGAGGAGAGACAGAGAGACAGGAACTGTCGATTACATGCCTCGCTCAGGCCACCCAAGGGCTACCACTACAGTGGAAGACTGTTATTTACGGATTATGCCTCTGAGGAACACTGACAGCAACGCCACCATGTTAAATAACGCTTTTCTTGCAGCCACAGGAAGTCCTATTATGACTCAAACTGTGAGCAGTAGACTGAATGATGCTCAACTTCACTCCCGACGTCCATGTCGAGGTCCATCTTTGCAGCCACGGAACTATGCAGCGCGGTACAGACGGACCCAACAACATGCCGAAGGGACCACTCTGGATTGGCATAACGTTCTCTTCACCGATGCCTTCAACCAGACAATCTTCGGAGACGTGATTGGAGATAACCCGGTCAGGCGGAACGCCTTAGACACAGGGTCCAGCGAGTGCAGCAAGTTGGAGGTTCCCTGCTGTTTTGGGGTGGCATTATGTGGGGCCGACGTACGCAGCTGGTGGTCATGGAGGGCGCCGTAACGGCTGTACGATACGTGAATGCCAGCTTCCGACCGATAGTGCAACCGTATCGACAGCGTATTGGCGAGGCATTCGTCTTCATGGACGACAGTTCGCGCCCACGTCGTGTATATCTTGTGAATGACTTCCTTCACGATAACGACATCGCTCGACTAGAATGGCCAGCATGTTCTCCAGACATGAACCCTTTCGAACATGCCTGATCGAAAAGGGCTGTTTGTGGATAACTACAGCTACTACTACTACTAATAATAATAGTAATAATAGATAGGGATTGTGTTACTACGCCAGCACCCGAGTGCTTTTATCCAATCCGAATGCAAAGCGAAGAAATATTCTTCTCATCTGCTTATCAAGAGAATTTTATATGTACAAATCCAGAAAAACTGATACAATGGTTTTTATTCCATATCTTAGAAGTCTGTTCGCACGTATTCAAATTCACAAGGATCTGAAATTCCTTTTACCCAATGCGTAACTGCCGTCGTTGGTGGTTCTATGTCGCATGCTGTGAATTTTTGTGGTGATTGGGCCAACCTTGGGAAACGCATTGTTCGCCCTTGCAGAGTTGTTATGCTTGACAAAGATGGCAAGTTTCCGAGCTCCACGTTCTGTAGTGAGGAGCGGAACGTCCAACACCGGATAAAGAGCAGTCTTCGATATGAGCCGTTTGCTTTGGCGAATGAAGTAAAAAACATGCGACAAACAAAGTAAATATTGTGCCCACTGTGACGTCATATCAATGTGGATTTCTTCATCGTAAAAAAGACAGAAACAGTGAGTAACGAAGAAAATTAACAATATCGCGAGACAAACACTTCAGAGAAATAGTTTGTAGAACGAAAAAGTAATCGACCAGATCCCTACTATCACCGAGCGAGGTGGCGCAGTGGTTAGCACACTGAACTCGCATTCGGGAGGACGACGGTTCAATCCCGTCTCCGGCCATCCTGATTTAGGTTTTCCGTGATTTCCCTAAATCGCTTCAGGCAAATTCTGGGATGGTTCCTTTGAAAGGGCACGGCCGACTTCCTTCCCTCACCCGAGCTTGCGCTCCGTCTCTAATGACCTCGTTGTCGACGGGACGTTAAACACTAATCTCCTCCTCCCTACTACCAGTATCTTTTGGAAACCTCAGAAACTACCAAAGTAAGAAATAGCCTTTAATTTCCTCAAAATACAGCCCATGTAACTGATAAAAAAACGCTGCTACTAAACGAAAGATTCAGGAGTCTAATCCAAAAAGGAAACTAGAAATACACATACAGGCTCAGCTACTTTTCCATAGTCTGTTACTGCTCACAATTGTTTCCATGGATCTCTGAAATAATACACTCCTGGAAATGGAAAAAAGAACACATTGACACCGGTGTGTCAGGCCCCACCATACTTGCTCCGGACACTGCGAGAGGGCTGTACAAGCAATGATCACACGCACGGCACAGCGGACGCACCAGAAACCGCGGTGTTGGCCGTCGAATGGCGCTAGCTGCGCAGCATTTGTGCACCGCCGCCGTCAGTGTCAGACAGTTTGCCGTGGCATACGGAGCTCCATCGCAGTCTTTAACACTGGTAGCATGTCGCGACAGCGTGCACGTGAACCGTATGTGCAGTTGACGGACTTTGAGCGAGGGCGTATAGTGGGCATGCGGGAGGCCGGGTGGATGTACCGCCGAATTGCTCAACACGTGGGGCGTGAGGTCTCCACAGTACATCGATGTTGTCGCCAGTGGTCGGCGGAAGGTGCACGTGCCCGTCGACCTGGGATCGGACCGCAGCGACGTACGGATGCACGCCAAGACCGTAGGATCCTACGGAGTGCTGTAGGGGACCGCACCGCCACTTCCCAGCAAATTAGGGACACTGTTGCTCCTGGGGTATCGGCGAGGACCATTCTCAACCGTCTCCATGAAGCTGGCCTACGGTCTCGCACACCGTTAGGCCGTCTTCCGCTCACGCCCCAACATCGTGCAGCCCGCCTCCAGTGGTGTCGCGACAGACGTGTCGTCTTCAGCGATGAGAGTCGCTTCTGCCTTGGTGCCAATGATGGTCGTATGCGTGTTTGGCGCCACAACCAGGACTGCATACGACCGAGGCACACAGGGCCAACACCCGGCATCATGGTGTGGGGAGCGATCTCCTACACTGGCCGTACACCTCTGGTGCTCGTCGAGGGGACACTGAATAGTGCACGGTACATCCAAACCGTCATCGAACCCATCGTTCTACCATTCCTAGACCGGCAAGGGAACTTGCTGTTCCAACAGGGATGCACGTCCTCATGTATCTCGTGCCACCCAACGTGCTCTAGAAGGTGTAAGTCAACTACCCTGGCCAGCAAGATCTCCGGATCTGTCCCCCATTGAGCATGTTTGGGACTGGATGAAGCGTCGTCTCACGCGGTCTGCACGTCCAGCACGAACGCTGGTCCAACTGAGGCACCAGGTGGAAATGGCATGGCAAGCCATTCCACAGGACTACATCCAGCATCTCTACGATCGTCTCCATGGGAGAATAGCAGCCTGCATTGCTGCGAAAGTTGGATATACACTGTACTAGTGCCGACATTGTGCATGCTCTGTTGCCTGTGTCTATGTGTCTGTGGTTCTGTCAGTGTGATCATGTGATGTATCTGACCCCAGGAATGTGTCAATAAAGTTTCCCCTTCCTGGGACAATGAATTCACGGTGTTCTTATTTCAATTTCCAGGAGTGTATTTGCTTCTCGAATAACAGTAACTCATATTATATTGGGAAACAGTGAAATGTCTGTAATACATAATTCGTCGTAAATCGAGTCATATTCGGAACTAATTCAAACAAGTTTACAGCGAACAAATCGGTAACATTAAATCGTTATTATGCTGTCAGCCAGTGACAATATTCATTCATAGATGACATCAGCTCCAGTCTCCTACTAATAACTCGTAACTGAACCACCTATTCGAAATATTCGGCATAGTCGTAGATACAAGTAGGAAATTTCGAAGAGCATTATATATCACGAAACACGATACAGATCACCCTGGTACTGTACCTTCGCGTTCGTATCCGTTTCCTTCGACATCTGATCGAAATTTGCATATTACACCTAAAACAGATCTCTCGCTACACTGCAGATGAGTCTTTTTAACACATGTAGTTTTATTGGCTTTGACGAGAAAATTGGTCAATTATAAACTAACCTAGTGCGCTGGCTATGCCACAAATCAGTCTGTGACCACAGAAATCTTTTCCACTGTCAGATTTGTTGGCTTCGGTTATTCACAAAGTGTCGCCCTCCAATCTAACCCAGATCTCAGGTTACTTCACAGATCAGTGTGTCACCACAGACACCTTTTACACTGTAAGATTAGTTGGCTTTGCCAGGTCACATCCAAATCGTCACGTTCTATCCTAGCCTAGACCTCCGGCTAAGCCAATCCACTACCGTGACATTAAGCCGTTGTACTGCCTCACGAGGTAACCACTCTCTTGGAAATTCGAAACTTCTTTAATATATCATAGACATACATCTCTCTTTCCACACCACCGTCTCCTCGACATTTATTCAATTGCTATCTACAAAATCGTAAACACGAACGTCGAACAACTACCAACATCAGCACACATTGCAAGGACCACAACACCGTAAGTCACTGTTACACAAAACTAGTACAGAAATGGAAATTACAGTAATAGGAAACGCACCAGTACTTAAAACTGGAGATTTGTATTTCCAATTGATTGATGTCCAAGAAAAAATGGTTCAAATGGCTCTGAGCACTATGGGACTCAACTGCTGTGGTCATTAGTCCCCTAGAACTTAGAACTACTTAAACCTAACTAACCTAAGGACATCACACACATCCATGCCCGAGGCAGGATTCGAACCTGCGACCGTAGCAGTCGCACGGTTCCGGACTGCGCGCCTAGAACCGCGAGACCACCGCGGCCGGCGATGTCCAAGAAAACATGGCTATCTGTGAAATATTTAAAAATACCATCCTAGCACTTCAACATCAAACATGAAACAAAATTAACGAAACAGACATGATTACAAAAATTATAACAAAATGAAAAACGCCCCTTCATTTCAAAACAGAAAATGAACTCTATTTCTTTGGCACATACGTCCACCCCACACCTTCCAAAAAACCTGAAACAAGCACCAATTTTGTGGAACATTCTTCCTCGAGACACTCATCTAAATAGCTCTGTAGTACTTTTCCTACTCCCAATAATACTTTTTTATCGTCCCCGTATACCCTTCAGTTGTGTTTCTGCATGCCCTGTTTTTTGTCCCAAAATTCAACGGAATGATTCACAGCAAAATGCATGTGCCCATTGTCGTCTAATCCCTTATAACCAGTCCATCCGTTTGACGTTATGATTGACTCATCTGCCTTACGACGAATTACTAACTAAAACACGATACATGCTGTCTTATCTTTAATTACCTTAAACATCTGCCCCCCCCCCCCCCCCCAACACACACACACACACACACACACACACACACACACACACACACACACATAGTCCAACAACATCATGCCGTCTCACTTTTTTATATTCGTCAATTTCTGTAATAACCACCAGCCCATCAATTATGCCACTTCTCACAACAAAATCCGAACAAACTTCTCGACAAAACGAATATCGGTACTTTTGACTTCCAATGAGAAAGATCGATACAAATCAAGAAAAACAATCCTAGTATTATCTACTAGAGTTTTTATTACATTTATTATCCCAATAATTGCTATAATCCTCGCAACAACCCTATCAAAAACTAATTGATGACCGAGAAAAGCGATCAACATTTGAATGTGGATTCGATCCAAAAAGGTCGGCACGAATATCCTTTACCCTCCTACTCTGTCGAACGATCTGTTTTTGTCTCATAAGCAGCAAGCCAAATAGGAGATATCGAACACAAAAATATGAAAGTAAAAAGTATATTTCACAGGAAGCCTTGTTATATCAAAGCACGTTCCTCTACGAATAGACCGCTACACACAATCTTTTGCACAGCGCCACATGTACAAATTGCTCGTGCGTTTCGTCGAAACCTTGCACAAAGTCATGTGGTTGCCACAAACACTACACTTACAACAGCAAGCAATTAAGCAATTAAATTGTACTTCCTAGCAAAACTGATGACATTGTTTCCTTCAGTTCATCAGCTAATTTTACAGAAGTGAAACGAACGTGAGGAAAATGTTGTTCCCCATTCCCTCTATTTTCCAAATCAAAAACGGAGCAGCACTTGGCCCCGCACTCGCCTACATATTTCGACGATGCCACTAATACTTCAAAAGCAATTTCAAATCTAGCGCAAAGATTAACAAATTACTTTCTGTATAAACCAACGAGATTTCGATGGATAAAATGTAAGGCTACACAGAAATTCAACTCAAAATACGTACCAAAGCGTGACGCCCCAGCAGCCATTACGTCACAGGTCACAGCCGGCGGTAATTATCGAACACTCCTCTAGACCCTCCAACACCTTACTGTCTACTCGCAGCCTCGCCGTCCTTCAACCACTTCCCACAGATGCTTACGAGGACAGTACACGAACAACTGACCAGCTTTACCATTTCCGAAATGTTCGTTTCCAGGCAACGAACCATAACAATCTGCCCTTTGTCAAAGAATCTAATGTGAATGGATTTCCGCAATTGCAGCCCGTATCGTCGCTATAATGAGTCTGTATTCGTTTCTGCTTCCCATATACATATTTCTTACTGCGTCACGTTGCCGCAACGCAACTAGAAGACATTGAACATTGCTGTTTGCTGTGGTCATAATGTTACGACACATCAGTTGGGAGTAGTACGCTATGTTCGTATCTTTTCCACAATTGTATCATTTACTGAACTATAGCTGTTGTATATTAATTGTTCTATCAGCTTCATATTTTTTTTCATGCCGATGCTTTGTTGAGGGTTCAAAAATGGATCAAATGGCTCTTAGCACTATGTGACTTAACTTCTGAGGTCATCAGTCCCCTAGAACTTAGAACTACTTAAACCTAACTAACCTAAGGACATCACACACATCCATGCCCGAGGCTGGATTCGAACTTGCGACCGTAGCGGTCGCACGGTTCCAGACTGTGGCGCCTAGAACCACTCGGCCACTCCGGCCTGCCTTTGATGAGGGATACTGTATGATAAGGTATTCAGTATGATATTTGATTTTATGTGGTTTTCTCTGTGTAGTAATTTCTGATCGGCAACCTCATGCTTTCAGATGTACCAATTCCCGGAGAAGTAAAATGCGGGAAATGTAAACATGGACGTTCATGTCTAAATCGGGCGAAGATTCTTTTCATTTCTTCTCTGGGACGTTGGGGAGAATTCGTCTGGCATTCTTTTCAAACTTAGTTGAATGGCCAAGCCTCAACGACGGAGCCGAACTTTCCCGCCGTCTTTAAAATCTTTTAGTTTGATTGGTGCTGTAGTTTGCCATGTAAAGCTTTCGAGAATATTATGGAAGCTTTCTCTCCCCTGAAAAAACTGTGACCAAGAAACTTACGCGCTTTTCCAGCCCCCTCTTACTGGCTTGGCGCATAGAAACATTCTCACTGTACTTTCTCTAAATTCTCCATAGTAAACGAAGATGTTTCTTTATTCTATTACATGAATGTGAACACCTGTTAAATGCCTGACTAACCACATCTTGCCGGCCGCTGTGGCCCAGCTGTTCTACGCGCTTCAGTCCGGAACCGCGCTGCTGCTACGGTCGCAGGTTCGAATCCTGCCTCGGGCATGGATGTGTGTGATGTCCTTAGGTTAGTTACGTTTAAGTAGTTATAAGTCCACGGTACTGATGACCTCAGATGTTAAGTCCCATAGTGCTTTGAGCCATTTGAACCAATAACCACATTTTGCAGCGCTGACCGCTGTGAAACGTGCACCAAGAAAGCCAGTGAGGTTCTGAAAGGTACCGACAGGGATATGGAACCATGGAGTCTCCAATGCCGTGGACAGCTACGACAGGTTTCTCGGATTAGGATCCATGGCGCAAACAGCCCGATAGAAGTGGTGCAACACATTCTCGCCGGTTTAAGTGCGTGTAGTGCGGTAAACTCACCGTGGTGCTCTTGGAACCAGCACTTACACTCCGAGCTGTGTGACACGCCGCTTTGTTTTGGTGGTAGATGGCATCGTGCCGGGGAAGAACAGATTGCTTGTAGGGCTGGACACGGTGCCCAATGTTAGAGGCATACTTGTGTTGATGCACTGTGCCTTCCAGAGCGACGAGATCACTGAGGGAATACCACGAAAATACTCTCCAGACCGTAACTTTCCTTCCTTGTTTGTGCTCAAACTTTCTTTCCGTTCACGCCAACGGGTGTTCGTTGGAGCATAAAACGAAATTCATCTGAAAGGGCTATCTCTCGCCACTCAATGGACTCCCAATTGCTACACTGGCGTACAAATTCCAGGCTTCCAGCCTTCCAGCATTCAGCAAGGGTACATGAACCAGGTGCCTGCTGTGAAAACTCACATGCAGTAACGTTCGCTGAACTGTCGTTGAGGTCACACTGTTGGTAACCCCTAGGTTAGTTTGAGCGGTCAGCTACTCAATAGCAGCACATCTGTTCGCCCGTACACATCTCCCAAGCCGTCATTCACCCGTGTCAGCTACGGTTCGTGGTGCACATCAGTTGCCTTGGCGCTGGTTTTGGATAGCTCCATTTTCCAATGCATAGTTTATTGCTCCCATCCTTTGCCCGTAAGCAGATGATCACGTCCTTTTTGACGTCAGACAGTTGCTTTGTTTCGGCATTACGATAACGACTGCACATTTTTCTGATAATACCAACAGCGGGAAAATTTTCAAGACTTCCAAGTCCGAAAACTATACGTTTCAAAATGCATTTTTGGAGGGGGAGGGATTAAAATATTATGGGGGTGGGGGTCTGCCGCAGCCCCATAACTCACTGCCCCTCCTCACCTTTGCTGATAATGTTCTTCTCGGTATTTCCTCTGTCAATAAATAACTAGACTCATTAGCGCTAATTTCACTGTCAATAAAAATTATGCCGAATCGATTCCTTTTACAGAGCAAAGACATTTAATGAGCGGCTTGCTAAGGGTGGATACTGGAGCAAAGCGCAAAATGGTCGTCCAGAACTGAAGCGTTTACGGTGGACTTATTTTGCTTGGTCCGATCTATTAAAATCATAGTGGTTGAAATTTCCCCTCTACGTCCAGTGAACAGCACATCTACATCTACATCTACATCTACATAGATACTCCTCAAATCACATTCAAGTGCCTGGCAGAGGGTTCATCGAACCAACTTCACAATTCTCGAATCTCGTATAGCGCGCGAAAAGAATGAACACCTATATCTTTTCGTAAAAGCTCTGATTTCCCTTATTTTACCGTAGTGAACGTTCCCCCCTATGTAGTCAACAAAATATTTTCGCATTCGTGGGAGAAAGTTGGTGATTGGAATTTAGTGAGAAGATTCAGTCGCAACGAAAAACGCCTTTCTTTTAATGATGTCCAACCCAAATCCTGCATCATTTCTGTGTCACTCTCCCCCATATTTCGCGATAATACAAAGCGTCCTGACTTTTTTTGAACTTTTTCGATGTACTCCGTCAGTCCTATCTGGTAAGGATCCCACACCGCGCTGCAGTATTCTAAAAGAGGACGGACAAGCGTAGCGTAGGCAGTCTCCTTAGTAGGTCTGTTCCAAGTGTCCAACCAATAAAACGCAGTCTTTGGTTAGCATTCCCCGCAACATATTCTATGTTTTCCTTCCAACTTAAGTTGTTCGTAATTGTAATACCTACGTACTTAGTTGAATTTACGGCTTTTAGATTAGACTGATTTATCGTGTAACCGAAGTTTAACGAGTTCCTTTCAGGGCTCATGTGGATGACCTCATACTTTCGGTTATTTAGGGCCAACTGCCACTTCTCACAACACCCAGATATCTTTTCTTAATCGTTTTGCAGTTTGTTTTGATCTTGCGATGCCTTTATTAATCGATAAATGACAGGGTTATCTGCAAACAGCCGAAGACGTCTGCTCAGATTGTCTCCCAAAACGTTTACATAGATAAGGAATAGCAAAGGGCCTATAACACTACCTTGGGGGACGTCAGAAATCACTTCCGTTGTTGTCAATAACTTTCCGTCAATTACTATGCAGATACCTGGTAAAATAAGAATACCTAGGTCTAACGTTTCAACAAGCGCTCTCAGGATAGAAGCTGCGACCAAGTGCAGAATAAATTTATTTTATTGCCTTCTACGATAACAAAACTTTTGTTTCTTAGATTACCGGATTCAGTATTATATTAGGACATGTTTTAAAACAGGTCTGAAGACGGTCATCGCCGACCGAAACCGATAGTCTAAGGCGCAAAACTTTTGTGGTGACAGACACTAAGAAAAATTGTTCAAATGGCTCTAAGCACTATGGGACTTAACATCTGAGTTCATCAGTCTCCTAGACTTAGAACTACTTAAACCTAACTAACCTACGGACATCACACACGTCCATGCCCGAGGCAGAATTCGAACTTGCGACCGTAGCAGCAGCGCGGTTCCTGACTGAAGCGCCTATGACCGCTCGACAGCGGCCGGCCACTAAGAAATGAAATTTATTCCACTAACAGGATAAATTACACACCTGACCATTAAAATTGCTACACCAAGAAGAAATGCAGATGATAAACGGGTATTCATTGAACAAATATATTATACTAGAACTGACATGTGATAACATTTTCACATAATTTGGGTGCATCGATACTGAGAAATCAGTACCCAGAACAACCACCTCTCTCCATAATAACGGCCTTTATACGCCTGGTCATTTTGTCAGAGCTTTGATGGCGTGTACAGGTACAGCTGCATATGCAGCTTCAACACGATACTACAGTTCATCAAGAGTAGTGACTGGCGTATTGTGACGAGTCTGTTGCTCGGCCACCACTGACCAGACGTTTTCAATTGGTGAAGATGTGGAGAATGTGCTGGCCAGGGCACAGTCAAACAAACATGCGGTTGTGCATTATCCTGCTGAAATGTAGGGTTTCGCAGGGATCGAATTAAGGGTAGAGCCACGGTCGTAACACATCTCAAATCTAACGTCCACTGTTCAAAGTGCCGTCAGTGCGAACAAGAGGTGACCGACACGTGTAACCAGTGGCAACCCATACCATCACGCCGGGCTATACGCCAGTATGGCGATGACGAATACACGCTTCCAATGTGCGTCCACCGCGATGTCGCCAAACACGGATGCGACCATCATGATGCTGTAAACAGAACCTGGATTCATCCGAAAAAATGACGTTTTGCCATTCGTGCACCCAGGTCCTTCGTTGTGTGCACCCTCGCTGGCGCTCCTGTTTGTGATGCAGCGTCAAGGGTAACCGCAGCCATGGTCTCCGGTCTGATAGTGCAGATGGTTGTTGTCTTGCAAACGTCCCCATCTGTTGACTCAGGGGTCGAGACGTGGCTGTACGATTCATTTCAGCTATGCGGATACCTGTCAGCTCGTCTGCTAGTGATACGAGGCGGTTGGGATCCAACACGGCATTCCATATTATCCTCCTGAAGCCATCGATTCAATATTCTGATAACAGTCATTGGATCTCGACCAACGCGAGCAATAATGTCGTGGTACGATAAACCTCAATCGTGATAGGCTACAATCCGACCTTTATCAAAGTCGGAAACGTGATGGTACGCATTTCTCCTCCTTACACGAGGCATCACAACAACATTTCACCAGGTAACGCCGGTCAACTGCTGTTTGTGTATGAGAAATCCTCATGTCAGCACGTTGTAGGTGTCGCCACCGGCGCCAACCTTGTGTGAATGCTCAGAAAAGCTGATCATTTGCATATCACAGCATCCTCTTCCTGTCGGTTAAATTTCGCGTCTGTAGCACGTCATCTTCGTGGTGTAGCAATTTTGATGGCCAGTAGTGTAATTAAAGTATAGGCAAGATAAATACGAAGACCTGTTTCACAGTGTATATCCCTCCCTCTCGATGTCGCAGAGTGCAGTGAATGAATGAATGAATGAGGGGACAAGTGTCCAGTGAGCCGAAGCAGCAGCAATGAGTTTGAAGCACGTTTCGCAGCACTTGAGAGCGGACAGTGGCGACGCCCCCGCAGATTTCGCCCGTTTCTGAGCCGCACGCTTCGCCGTGGGCTCGGCCCGTCTCCCGCTATCTGGGCTACTGGCGGAGCGCTACCAGAAGACGCGGCAGGGAGGGGCGTCCGTCACGCGCGCCGTGCCCGGCACCAGGGGGATTACGGCCGTCGGGCGACGCCCACCGTCACGGCTATCCACAGCCCGCATCTCCCTGCCGAGCGGCTGTTCCGCCCACGCTGACACTGGACCACTGGTCGCCAACCGGACTGTGTGGGAGCACAGCACAGCTGGGCGAGTTATGGTTGTCTCCACAGCTACAGAGCAGGTACTGCCAGTGCGTTGCGTAATCTCTCTGAGCGCGCTACGTATTAATCCGTCGCCTCTTACAGAAAACATTATCAAATAAAACGAACACCTCTTTCTCTCGCTCTTTCTGTTTGCCACTCTATTACGCATATTAGTAGAAAAATTAATTATTTTATTTTATTCGCGCTTGATCTCGCAGATTCCGCGCCGTTAGCGATCGTTGGTGAAGCACCAATTAGCGGCAAACACCTTAAGGGGAGCCGGAACGATGAAAATGACAAAATTAACGTTTTTGGTTTTTTCATTATAACATTATTTGGAGTTTTCTGAATAAAACAAATCAAGTTTCACCCTTCTAAGCGAGTTGTAAGTGTGTTTTTTATCGCTGCAAAGTTGTCGCGCCGCGTAAAGGGTTGTAGCTACGTGGTGTGTCACCTCTGACGGCGCCGCTCACTGGCTGCAAGCAGGGTATCTTTGCGGAATTAGACAGTGTTTTGTTTTCCAACGTTGTATGGCTTTATCTCTGTGACAAGTGACTGTTGATACCGGTAATCATGAACGCTATACCACCTGTGTTGACTTGCGGAGTTTGCTTTGTGTTGTTTAGCTGTTCAATTTGGCGCATTTGACGAATTTTGCTCGTACGTGTTTTACGTATTTGGTTTGCGGATATCAATATGGAATCGAGTGTTTAAGAAAAGGCACAATGAGTGGAAGAAGAAATCTTTTGTTGTTTCGAAGGGAGATGCTGCTCAGGCTGATTCACCGACTACTCCAAATGAATGTGATAGAACTTCTTCCAGCAAGAAACGTTGTGACAGCAAAGAAAAATTTGAAAACTATGAAAGTGACAGTAATGATGTGAATTAAATAATTAACATTTCTTTGCTCTCTAATATTTTTAAACATAACTTATTATGCCAAGTTTGCAAAAAAAGAGGACTGAAATTGAAAATAATTGGTGTGACTTGTAAAATGTTATTGAAGTGTAACAAATGTGCTGTAGAAGTTTCGTTTTCTAATTCTAACCGTATTCCTCGTAGTGGTAATAGTGCAAAGAAGGTGTATGATATAAATGTTAGGCTAGTGTATGGCTTGCGTTGCATTGGCAAGGGCGGTGCTGCAGGGACAATGTTATGTGGAATTATGAACTTGCCAAAACCACCAACCAAGTTTGGATTTTACAAAGAATTGGTGGCATCTTCTGCTGAAGATATTGCTCAAGCAACAATGAAGAAAGCAGTTGAAGAAGCTGTGACAGATAATGCGTATTGTAGAGATTTAACTGTTGTTTTAGATGGATCATCGCAACGCAGAGGTCATAAATCTCTAAATGGAGCTGTGACAGCTACCAGTGGAGACAGTTGCAAAGTAATTGATGTTGCTATTCTCTCAAGACATTGTAGATCTAAGGGCAATAACAAGGACGAACATATTAAAAGTTGTGAAGCAACTTTTCACCGCACGAGTGGAGCGATGGGAGTAGAGGGAATGCAAGCAATTTTTTCCATATCACAGGAGTAGTATAACGTACGATACACTAACTATCTAAGAGATGGTGATTCTAAGGGATATAAAGCTGTAGAGGAACTGAAACATTATGGCAATGAAATTCACATTAAAAACAGGAGTGCATTGGACACGTGCAGAAGCGCATGGGGGCTCGCTTGCACAAACTAAAGCAGACATTAGGATCCCAGAAGCTTAGTGATGGTGAGACCCTCGGAGGAAGAGGAAGATTGACAGTTGAAGCAATTGATTGATTGCAGAGCTATTATGGATGTGCAATTACGCAGAATACAAGAAGCATTGAGCATATGAGGGGAGCAGTGTGGGCACTATGTCAAATTCTGTAATTGATGTAATTAAGCCCATATTCAGAGATTTATCACAGTCAAGTTTATTGGCAAGGTGTTTAAATGGGAAAATACAAAATCCAAATGAAAGTTTAAATATTTTAATGTGGATTAGGATTCCCGAAGAGTGTTTATACTGATAAAAACATTGCATTTTGGGGTGTATGATGCAGTGTCAACATACAATGAAGGAAACATTATCAAATGTGATGTGCTGAAACGTTTAGGTTTCCATCCAGGACACAACACCATTTCCACAATGCGCCTAATTGATGAAGAAAGACTAAGAGGTGCAGGAAGAAGAGACAAAAGCCTACATCATGCAGCAAAAGGGAAGAAGAGACCAGTGAAAAGGAAAATAACACTGCAGAAAGAATAGGATCCTGATAATCCATCATATGGGGCAGGAATGTATTATAAAACTTTGGAAACCATTTCCTGTGACTTTAAAATTTTCATCTTTGAGGACTATTTTCTCAAAAATTGCTAAAAGGGAATCAATGAAATTTATACACAATATTATTTACTTCTTTTCCTTCATTTTTATAACAAATTGTAAAAAATATTGTATAATTCAAGAGTTATAGAAGAAAACGTGCAAAATTTTAGAAAAAAATAAGCGTCTGTTTAAAAAAAATTGTAAAAAAAAACCAATGATGATTTTTTAACATGGCGTTATAACTTTGTAGAGAAATATTCACTGAACATGCAGTCCAAATTTCAGAGCAATATGTTTAATGGTTTTAGAATAAATGTTCCTTCTATTTGATAAAATTAACATGGAACAGATGCATCGTTTCGGCTCCCCTTAAAAGCTTTAACTCCATAGCTGGTAGCGGATTATAATTCCCATCTTAAGACGTCTACCTTTTCCAATTACATTAACGTTTTCGTTAACAGAACGATTTTCACTCCTGCACTGCACAAGAATATTTGAATATTTACTGCTCACTTTATGCCAAAAATACACTAATATGCTTACATTTGATTAGTTGTGGGACAGCTACATACACTTACATACTTCGGACAGTGTTTGTCATGCTTCGGTCATTATGCTTTGCAATACTGAAGGTCATAAGGAATACTACAGAAGGAAAGGCCGAGAGACTAAAATCGGCGCACCAGATAGACTCTTAGAGCAACTTAATTACAAAAATTAAAAAAAAATCCTTTAAAGAATGTTAAGTCTGCAGCACAAGAAATTGACCATGCTGCTGGCCTGACTGCAGGCAAGTGCAGCCTTTCTTTGCCGCGGCACTAGAACGGGGTAATGGAGGGCTGATCATCGAGGCTGTCTTTTATATTCGTAAAGAACCCCGGTACTAACTTTATAGGAGGCGCAGTGGATTTGGAGCCGTCCTAGATGGAGTGGAACCAGGGAAATTCTCTGCCTTCAAATGGGATTGAACCGTGGAATTCGGGGAATGGATTGTAGTGATCTATCCGCCTGACCACCACGTCCTCAATTTTTCCAGTAACATGTTATAACTGTGTTAATTCTTACTGAAAATAACCTGTATATGATGTCGCTAATAAGGAAATTAAATTTAAACTCTCTCATTGGGCAAATCAAATGCATTGCTCTCCCTCCCCCTTTCCCTTTGCAGTCACAATTTATTATATATAATAAATTCTGTCTTAGAGTAGGATATTTTTCTGTTATTAACGTGCTACACTTCTCACACAGTTCGTTTGCGTAGTATAAATCTTTGTTCAATACCGTCCAAGCTATATCTCAGCTTTAAACGATGGTCTTTGCTTTGAAAACAAAAACATCGAACGTAAAGCACATGTCTGAGGCATAAAAGATATTATGAACAGTTTGAATGCCGCAATGATTCATTTAAAATATAAGTGCTAGTTACACTACAACAGTTTGCGCATCGTTTTGAAAAAGCGTAAGGTCTAAAACAAAACAAAACACCGTCCACTGGAACTTAGCGTAAGTGTATACAAGGGCTTCATTTTATATCGTATCAAATGCATGCACATTATGATGTTCCTTTCTATCCAGACAACATATACGGGGGCACTTAATATTCAAATATCCACGTGCAGTGAGGAAGCGGACGACTTATTGCTGACGAAAACATTAATGTAATTGGAAAAGACAGCCATCTGAAGGAGGACATAGTAGACCGACACCGGTTAACGTATGAAAGTAAACCTTTTTTTTCTTTTTTGAAGTTATTTGTGGCTGGTTGTGTTATTTGGTGACAATTTAGTATTTATTACACGAACAACTCTGATCATGCTAATGGGAAATAAGCCAGAATAAATTTATTTGTACTGGCAAAATTTAAGCAAAAGAAATTAGACTGTTTTTTCTACCAGGGAGGTAGATGATAGAATAAATTGCCATAATGAGAGAGTTGACTGAAACCAACCTCTAAGAATGCAGCTGAACTGTATCTCTTAAATAACGCAGCCCAGCGAAAAGAAAATGTTTACTTTTTGTTAGGTAATACCTTAATATCATGCTTTTTTTGATCATTAATTCCATATACCATCTCCGTGTTTACAGTACCGCGTACAGTCATTTCCAATTGTGACTTCGTTGTCAACGCACTAGAAAATTTGCAAAACGCTTCAGATTGGATTAATCAGTAACTTAATATTCCAGTATCAACAAATACTTTTTTGAAGCATAAACATGACGTTTTTCAGAGTTGGAATGCCACATGCTTTTTTGAATGTCGTGCGCTATAAATACGCCTTCTTTCTATTTCGCTAATGATAGATGAGTAAAATTGTGACAGAGATACTTGAAACATTCTTCATCTATGAGAAACGTTTTCACATACATAGTATTAATTGTAAAATGGCTGATGATATCGTACTTTTGTTATGATGTTAGGATTCAGTACATAAAGAGCAGTTTTCATTAAACACGGCTTTCGACCAATGGACCATATAGTGCCTGATTACTTACATACCTTAAAGTATTTCTTGGTGGAAAAAGTTAGGATTGGTAAAAATAAAAAATAATTGTGCCATTGTACAACATGCTTCCAGTGTATAATAGATTAACATACAATCTTGACAGGCTCAGTACGTACACTTCAGTACTTTTACGTAACATCCATAAATTACAGTGAGTGAAATTCAGAAAACAGATTACAGGAGCGGATTATTAGCATTGTATCTGTTATTAGTTGTCGAACATTTCGACGAGGTCTCTTCAAAAAACTTCTTACTTTGACTACAGATTCCAATGTTAATGTGCTTCGTCGTTATAAATATTTCTCGTTTCACAAAAAATAGTTCAAAGCATGACTTCAAGAGTTAATTATTAGCACAGATGGAATGAAAAAATTGCCAAATCATGATCTTTTCGTGGCATTTATCCCGTACCTACAAGGGGTCAGCATGTTACTTTATGGACTTGGCAGTGTTAGGGGTGCACTGTGGCCGCGTGCCCTTACTGTCACCCTTCCCCCTCTCACTTCCCTTCCAACCCCCAGGACGGAAATTCTGTACTCCATCTGCTTGCGTCTAATGTTCTATTCTTGTCAAAGTGTAAGATTTTTTTTTTAAATGTTTGCGAATAGTATAAGCGAAGCGAGACGTGGGTACCAATCAGTTAGTCACCTAGTCGGATGTAGACAAACCTCCTAAAACCCACATACAGAGTGGCCGACACGTCGGTCCTCACTGTTAATCCGACGGGACGATTCGATACGGGGCAGTGGACTCCCCAAATCCCGAAAACGGCGTGTCAATGCGCTCCGCTATCCAAACAAGTCCCATATCATACCCTATGTCGAATGAGAATTTTAGTGTACCCAAAACGTATTAGAGAACTTTTTGTAGGGAAATTCCTTCTACTGCATTAAGGAGCATCATTATAGAAAATCTTAAAATTAACACAAAGTTGTGATATAATTAGTACCAGAGCTCCAACGCAACATTTTTAAATAAGTAAGTTTTTTCATTGTATTGGATATAAATGAAATGTACATCACTGAATACTTTGCATATTCCATAAACTCTTCTCCTGTAGTTGGATATAACATGATTCTTGTAATTTAATGTAATGTAGATTCTCGAGAATTACAATTTTGCCCTTTTGTTTCCAGCGCACTAACCTGCAGTTTCACTCTCAACTGATAATATTTTCGTAATGTTATCATTTTGAGCCGTGGTCCTTCGGAGCTGAGTGGGTTAGCTAAAAATGACTGAACTGAATTAAAACAAATGCTCAAGAACGTTTGGACCTTCTACATGTCTGTAAACGTGTATCTACATTGGTTCAAAGGGAATAGGGAATGAAAAAATAAACCTTGCGAAACTTTTCTGTGAAACAGAAACGAAAGAATAACCAAAGTAAAGGTAGTGTTTTGGAAAGTCGCACTTAAGACATCTATGAAATCATGTTACGGAGTTAGCAATCAATACCGTGTTGTTCCATCCCATGTATCGTAACGTGCTTGGACCCTGCCTATTATGCTGTTCACGTGATGGTCAGTACAGCTCAGGCGCGAAGCACTCTTGGACAGAGTTCTTTAGATGTCATCCATGGCGTAAGGTGTAAGTTCAGTCTGGTCCGATTCGTGTTCAACCGGATTTATCTCATCAGACACCGCAGGCCATCAATCTGCCTGCTGAACGTGCGTAAGATCATGACCGAGGCTTGCATTGGCAAATGGCAGCTTCCACCCTCTTCTGGACGGTCATCAGAAGTCACACAAGTGCTACATTTTTCGTCTCTGATCCAGTCCTTATTCCAGGAGTTCCCACACCCACGTTCTTCGCAAGCCACGGTGGTGGATATAATATTTTATATTTACCACATTAATAACATCGATAACATTTTAGTTATTTATCGTGTGCTATCACTGACTTATAACAACACTTGGTCTATTATTAGAAACTGAGGAAGATAGCACAGTGGTCAAGATACTGATTTCGCATTTTGTTGCACGGAACTTGAAATACTTAGCATTATGGATGTTGTTGAGATAGTTGCCTACTGTCTGCGTCTGGGCAGACTCACAGTTAAATCCAAAGAGGCAGCGCACAGTTTTATTGCAGTTCCCTCAGGGTAACTCGGGGTAATTTATAGGTACGGTCATCAAACGGTGTTCTGAACGCAGGAGGTGACCTCGAGGCCGACACGCCATGTTTTGTGTCTCACAGTAGCGTTTCAACATTCAAATGATGTCGCCATGGTATAAGTTTGCATCAATTCGGCGTTTCGACAGCCCTTCCTGTACTTAAACAACCATGATAAAATGTTTACTTTGTTATTATCCTTCCTGTCTTTTGTGGACCACGAATGTAATGCTTATAGGATGTCCCATCAGCGCGATTGACATGTCCATGAGATGGAGGAAGTAAAATCTCCATTTCGTAAACTAACAGTTTTCAGTACAAGAAAAGTGTGGATAAAATTTAGACAACAAATTAGTGTTAGCACAGACCTGGTGAGGGTACTGAAGTGACGAGTGGTGCAGCAGATTTCGGTCCGTACCTAGAACAGAACGTATACAAGTTGTCAGAAGAGAAGATATATATACCTCATCCTGATAGTACAAGGCAAATATAGACATGTACTATTTGCGTTCATTGTAGGCAATGTGTGGAAAAAGTATAAGTGTTATAAAAGTAACTGCACGAAAATAGTCAACAATTTTCTCTCACGTGAAGTAAATTATAGAAACAGTTCTCGAAACGCATGGTCAAATTTTTTTTTTCTTACCAATATTTATTTTCCATTCCTTTTCATGGTTGACACTCTCACCGCCACTGTTGGATGGACCACTTCTGCATTAGGTTAAGACATTAGCACTGGATAAATTGTTGTATTTAAGTGATTAAACGCAGCGGTAGAACAATGACTGGAAAAAACATTTATGAGGTAGTACAGCTTCGGTTGAAACAGTTAAACTTCGAAAATACTCAAAAAGAGTTGAATTTTGGAGGTTTTAGTTTATGCCAGCCACAAAGCTCTTAGTTATATGCCATGTATAGTTTAAGCTGATGCTACACATGGCGCTTTCTTATGGAAAATTATTCGTTTTTCTATCTGAGCCGCACACAACCAGCGGGTCTCCTATGGACTGTGGTCATAATGCAATAAATTTATCACATTAATAACGCGATAATGTTTCAATGATTTAAATTGTACTGCCGCAAAGTAACAATAACACTTGCTCCATTATTATAAACAGAGCAAGGTAGCTCTTCTGGCGTTAGGAACTTGCTAATTCTGGATAAGAAATAGTAGCAAATAATAATAGTGATGCTGTATTTGCTGGTTGGTAATTTTTACTGACAAAATGCAACCTAACACCAGATTGCGTACTATCCTGTGTGGCCATTTTTCAGTACGACTCGAAAAGAGAGAGAGAGGAGAGAGAGAGAGAGAGAGAGAGAGAGAGAGAGAGAGAGAGAGAGAGAGAGAGAGAGAGAGAGAGAGATTATTAATTGATCACTGATGCGTCGGTTCTCGATTGTGCTCAGGAGACGTAAGGACTGATTACTCAAAGGGGTTTTCTTAACTGTCCTTTCGACCCGGATTGCCTTCACGCAATCAGAATCTTCGATGAAAATACCTAAGGGACCTATTTGAATATAAAAATGGAAATGAAAGCAAATTAGTGGAATTTCATAAGAGAAAGATTAACAAATCGAAGTTGAACACATTAGTGGTCTCCCAAATACAATCGAGACACCGCGATAAAGAGCGAACCTGTAACAAAGCTCATACAGAATTTGAACATCATTTTTTGTTGTTGAAAGAAAAGAATAAGAAGAAAATTAACGCATTGTGAAATATTAACGTGTTTTGAACAAATTGGTTTTAAACTTCTAGACATTGCGAAATACACAATAAATGAATGACTGATATTTCTTTTGTACATGGCGCAGTCCAATAATCGCTGGTTTGTCAATCCGTTCCTTTTTAAAATTAAGTGTCCTTGCGTATGCATAAGTACATTGTATCCTCGCCCGAGTTAGTGAAATGTTGGTTCGTCGTTTCACATAGTCCTTACACAAAATAAAAATACAACTTGTAGTTTAGCTATGTAGTACGTCTTAACATGTCAGCGACCAAAAGTACAAGGGATAATGAAGTCTCTAGAATATTTCTTATCAAAAGATATTTTGTTCTTTCTTCTGTTTCGAAGCTTCTTGCTATCAGGCGCTTCGGCAATGATTTTAAATATCTGCGCCCAGCTGGTCATGGTGTTTATTTAGAGTATTTAAACGCTGGACGCGCGTCTTAGTATAAGCGTACATTATAAAAATATTTCGTTTCTTTACTCTCGCGCTGTGATGATTAGCATATTTAGGAACTACAGCTAGTTGGCTGTCCTTTTCTTTTCTGACATATATCTCATATGCAAAGTATCTGAAATCCAATAATATTACGCTCTGTAGTACTGATGTCGCATTTGGAAGCGCTTCACTTGAAATACCCACCCGAAAAAAGAGAAAAAAAAGCGCTCAGGCCCTAAATACCACACGAAGTCGATCGACGGCCGTGTCGTCCTCAGTCAGTCATCAACGGATGCGGTCTGGAGGGGCACTGAGTCAGCTCACTGCACTCCCGGCCGTTGTCGACGACCTTGGAGCCGCTACTTCTGAACCAGGTAGCTCCTCTGATGGCATCAAAAGGCTGAATGCATCCCAGTCCAGTTCTCCCACCAAGGAAAAATGTCCGGCAAACCGGTAATCGAATCCCTGTCACCCACATGAGAGTCTGTACCTTTGACCTCTCTGCTACGAAGGCAGACGAAATACTCATCTGGCTATCCATATTTATATTTCCCGTGATTTCCCTAAAGCGCTTAAAGGAAAATGACTGGATGGGTCATTTGAGAACGACAGGACCAATTTCTTTTCCCCATTTGCCCCTATCCAAGCATGTACTTCTTCTGGAGTATTAGAAAGCATTTTCTATTTAAATTGCTGGAAGATCAGTGATACTAAATACCATTCAATACAAGCTTCCCTGAAGGAAAACACTGTCGTGCCTTCAAAGAACGATTAGAGAATAGCAGTTTACCAAAGTGTACAACGTACACGCGTAGAGTATCTGAACGAAATAATTTGGACACCTATTAGTGACATTAATATACGTCCATTCTTCGTTTTTACAGCGGCTTGAATACCACGGTTCGCGCGGCTCCCCCGTCGGAGGTTCGAGTCCTCCCTTGGGCATGGGTGTGAGTGTTGTCCTTAGTGTAAGTTAGCTTAAGTTGATTAAGTAGTGTGTAAGCCTAGTTTGGTCCCATAAAACTTACCGCAAATACAGCGACTTGAAATCTGCTGGGGACACATTCAATGACGTGTCGAAATCTCGATGGAGGAATGGGAGCCCACTCTATCTTAAGAGCCGAAACCACAGAAAGTAGCGATGTCGGACTCTGAAATGAGTTCCATTGAGTTCAGATTGGGACTGTGGGCAGCTCAGTACATTTGAGAAATGCTGCTGTCCACAAACTATTGCCTAGCAGATGCTGCTTTATGAAAGGGCGCATTTCCATGCTGATACAAATAATCGTCGTCGCCGAACGGTTCCTCTGCGCTACGTAGTACACAACGCCGTAAAATATCTTCATATCCTTCTGCACATAGCGTTTTCGTAAGCACAATAAGGGGACCACACCCCAATTACGGAAAACACCCCGATATCATGACACCACCTCCTCCGTACTTCACTATATACATTACAAACAGTGTCGGGTAACGTTTTCTATGCTTTTGCCAAACTCAAGGCCATGAGTACAGTGTGATTCATCACTCCAAATCAATCGTTTCCAGTCATTCACTGTCCAATGGCGTCACTCTTTATATCACAATGCACGCCACCTCCTTTTCTACTGACGCCTCTCATGAACTCTAGTGATCAGTTCCCCATTATATAGGGGTGACCGGATACTTATGATCAGGTAGCGTGAAACAGTACTTACGCAAATGAGTTCGTTTCAATTTCAGCGAATTGTCCAGTATATCATTACACGTTCGCAGGTGTGTAGAACGACGAATACCGAGTATTCGAAGAATGTCTCTTACGTGTAATGTTCAGAAAAATCACAAGACTTACGTTGTACAGGCAATTGTTACGAATTCTGAAGTAGAATCCAGTGTATGAGAATTACAGCCAGTGGAAAAAATAACCGAATTTCAGAGTCTGCAGAATGGCAGTTACGAACATGTTTTCCAAACGAACCTTGCTGTATTTCATCACATTAGGAAGAGGTTAAGTCCCCCCAAGGCTATGTTTTTGACGTAATAAAGAATGTTGTACCTCGAGGATAGAGAACATAGGAACACACGATATTCCTTTCAATCTAGTGACTAATTTTAGAATTGTAATTTTGGTTTTGCGTGGAGCCACAGAGACTAAAAATTTTGTAAAGGAAAACGTGGTGCCTAGTACGCTGTAATATTCCCTATTAATTGTGCAGTCTGCTTACTTTAACGTTTATGTCATTTTCAGGCTTCTTTATCCACCTGTGGTTGCAAATGATATAAACGTCGAAATGGGCCGTTCGACAATTAATAAAGAATATTAGAGCCCACTACAGATTATGTTTTCCTTTACAAAACGATTTTACAGTCACACAAAGGAATGTATGCGGTTTCCGATATTTTCTGTTGTCTTCGTCTTTTTGAGGCATGAAGTCGTGTTTTGTGCGGCGTTTGTAATTATTTTCAGTTTTACACATTTGATTGCTGTATAGTACACAGTGGTTATAGTAAGACTTTCGCACGTAAGAGGACCCCTATGGAAAACCAGTGATCGTAAGACAACTTTGTGGAAACGTTTGTAACGACATGCAGAAGAGATGTAACGAAAAAAAAAAATACATTGAAAGAAACACATTTTAATTTCCACGTGAGAGGGTAACTTTTGTCATCTCTTTACTACGTTTACGTTCCAGGTTACAAACGTTGCTCAATGTGACGACCATATGCATCCACAACAACCTGGAAGTGCGTTAGCGATTGCTCTCGTGCTGACCGAAACAACGGAGGACGATGGAATGCTCAGCCGTCGTGAGGCACCTCGTGCACTACTTGAGAAACGTATTTGCGTCCAGCTTTCTTAGCCACAGTAACAGTAACTTCTTCAACAATTTGTGGCGCAGTTGGCCGTCGGCCATTCCCAGGAGCAACTCCCAAATCGCCAGTTAATTAGAATTTCCGAATCATGTTCTCCAAACCCAGTGCGTCAAGATGACCTCTCTGTATTCCTTCAATGCGTCGATACTCACGAAGAGTAGCAGCACTGAAGTTGTGAAACTACCCTAGGCTACCACAGACTACCGTAATGAAGCGTAGTTCACGGTAGTTTTCCTTGCAGCTATGGTTTTTTTCCCTTTGTTGTGACTTCGTTCCCCTGCTTCATATGGGGAGGGCAGGGCTGGCAGCGGCAGAATTCACCGCTCTTCAACCGAGTGACATGACAGCTAATAAAAGGAGAAAATTATACTTATAAAGGCGATAACCAGTTATGGGTTGCATACCAATCGAGCGTTATCTCATAACGATCACGTATTTTATGTATGTGATCAGTGTCTCACTAGCTTGCCTTAAAAACCGGAAGCGGTGAATTGTCTAGAAAATGAGTCAGGATATAGATGGTGAACATTAACAAAACCGATGAACAGCAAGGACGATTTCCTGACTGGAAATAGAGGAAAAAGGGCCTGTGAACAAGTATCAGAAAATGCACTGTTGCCACGGTAGATGGCGTTGAAGAATGTCAGTTCCTCTGACCATGTGGCGTGTGTTCCTTGCGTGTTGCAGGTTGGTGGTTGACGCAGCGTACTGTAAGCAGCATAATGGTCCGGTTGTCATGTCGGGAGCAAGACGAGATGGTGTTTGTGTACGGACAAGCAGATGGAAACGATCGAGAGGCAACATGGCTATACTATAACAATTACCCTCACAGACACCAACTACATCGCACAACATTTCAAGCCTTTGTGTGATCATGGGTTCTTTCAGACAAACGATTGTGCAGGGAGGCGGTGGACTGCCTGTACAGCAGATGTGGAAGACCTGATTCTACAGAATATTGAGACAAATCCTAGGACAAGCTCCAAGCAAGTGGCATGACAACACGATGTAAGCCAGAATACGATTATGTGATCCTACATGACAACCGCTGCTATCCCTATCACCTTCAATCCCACAGAGGTCACTTTGAACATATATTGTGACGTGGTTGCGCTGCAGCTCTCTACTGTGCTCCGGGACTATTTGTTGTTGCACGCACGCAGTCCATTTCCGGACATACGGTCACAGGAGCTATCTTCTTTGATTTCCAGTCAGAAATCGGTCTCTGTAGTTTGTCGGTTTTGTTAATGTTCAGCTGTATAAACAGCTCAGTGACATATTGAACGCTTTTGTTCTACATAGGTATGCTCCTATCTGTTACTTAAGAATAAACAGTATTTATAGCGCAACTGAAATTGTCGATTTGTAATTCAGGTTTTATTCGAAAATTGTTGAATTGTAACGTGGAAGAGAGAGATGATGATGTAAAACTAAAGAAAAAAATATGAGGTTATCATATAGCTCAAAACAACTTCCTCAACAAAAAGGTAAAATAAATAAAACTGCAGAACAAAGATATATAAACATCGTTTCGGTACTTCGCTGTACTTAGATAAAGTTGTTTCTGTTATTCACAAACAACTTACCCATTTACCAATAATAACTGGAAGCTCTTCCCATTGATCCGGATGCAGAATTTTCTAATGAGTACAAAATAACAACTATTATAAATCTTTATGTTTGTGCAAGTAAATCCTGCTTGCATCAGAAGTAATTGCTTTGGTCACACAAAAGCGCAGAAGTTACGCAGTCATCTAATTTTTATTACTTATAAAATACAATTTATATTCTGAAGGGATATACCACTGAATGATCCATGGTTCTAATTATGTGCGAAACAAACAAGTAAATAACAATAATAATAATAAAACAAAGAGAAACCGTCGGCTCCCATTTTCTCTCTTACGCATTCATTTATGCTCCTTTCCTGCTTTCCCTACCATTTCTATCGACACTAGCGGTAAATCTACCATATAGTACGTCATTTATGTAGTTTACCAAAATTACTGAACAGTACTTTTGGTAGAGCGCGACTCTAAGCAGCACTATTGCTGTTGTTTTGATAAACGTCCCTGATGAGTAAGGCGCTGCTCACTTTTTCCAGACCCGTGCTGTCTGTCTGCAACTGCCATAGACACTGATGTCAGTGTTTCAGACCTATGTCGCCATAGCAGCTCCGGCGCCGAAGGGCACATCATACTATAAACACTAATAACACAAATCCTACAGTGCACAGTCTGAACATCATTGCTACAAAGTTGAGTTTTCCTTCCACAACGGCTCAAGTACATTAAAGCTATTTGGAAGATACTGCTAATTATTTGGTTACAGAAATTTATGGTTAATAATATTCTATATATTTTGTAACTAGTTACATAACGTGTGAACAGTTGAGCAGTACTCTGTCAGCTGTACGCCACTTTGTACCCTGAAACGGAAGGATGTCTTCTGCCATGGAATATGTGACATTCACAAATGAACTGAAATTGTTTAACATCTTAACGGTTTTACCTATCTTTAAAATGAAATTAGCGTTAGTTTCAAATAGTTTGCACTTACAAGTGTATTTAACTTGTAACCGTTTAACTGGTTTATAATAATATTTCTGCTTAATTTGATTTCGCTTACTGGCCACTTATGGATAATGGAGTAAAACGGTAACATACAGATTACTTAATTCTCCATTGACAAAACCTTCATGACTGCAACACTTTTAAACTGTAATAGAAAATTTGCACCTAAGTGCATTACTACATTGTACCTTGGATTGCTTTCTTTTTCACATCTGGAATAAACTCACTTTTCCGGAGTAATTTTTATAACTTCAGAAAAATACTGCAGTATACCAATTATCAATGCTTTCATTTAAAAATGGAACATTAAACATAAAGCTTCTATCAAAGCTCTGGCTACAGGCGAAGTTCTGAAAACTATTCCAACTTCCTACTACTATCACAGAGGAAAACATGTTTTCAGAAATTGCGTCAACGTATGTGAAACGTATAAATTGTAAGTATTTTGAGTAACAATAAAGTTATTTCTCCAAAATAAATATATTTCTTTCATTGTTTTTGTAAATAAGTAACAATCGGCCGGTATAGTATGTTCCGTAACAGGTTGGGGACGACTTTTTTCTCTTCATAGCGTTAATGTTCATAAGCCGTGTCGTACAACAGGATATCGATACGGGAGGAGATGTGAACCTTTCAACACATTGTAAACGAAACGTTTCGTGATGAAAGATGAGACCAGAGGAGAGGCTTTTACCACAGCAACACCATGTTCCCTTCTTGCTTGCGGCTGTTCGTGCAACGTGAGAATCGATATACCTGTCATAGCGAGGAACAAGAACACGCCACGGAAACCAGTGATGTAGAAAATAGAACCACACCGCCTGTAAATCTAGAGGAACAGATCCGTTGAAGCGGAATTTTCTTTGGGAAGGCGTAAACAGTGACTACGTGCAACAGGTAAGGTGAATACACTCTATATAGCCTGTATAGTCCTCTCTGCAAAATCTTAAAATTTGAAATTTAATCTAAATAAAAAATTGATTAAATCGGTCAACTCAAGACAGTGCTAAATTTGATTCCAAAACATAAATAGTTCAAAAAAAAATTTCTAAAGGAAAGTCAAGGGCGCAGATTTCCATTTTTCAAAAAGCCGTAATTTCGTTCCCTCATTCATTTCGTTGTCAGTTTATAGATTACTGTGGGTAATTTGATGAAAACAGTGATAACGCGTCTCATAACACTTGTTTTGGGATGGAAACGTCTCACAAACAAAACTTTTTACTTCTCTTGAAGATGAACACGCATCATAACGAAACCAGAATAATTTCGAGAATTTTATCCATTTTTCCCCCAGCTTATCTTCGTAAAATGCACTTTCCATGTACGACATAAGATACATCTCCACCTCTTCAACTGTCTTCGACATCAGGGGATACTAACGCTGTTTCATACTTTTTATGCTTTGAATCGCGTCAGCGTAAATTATATTTATCTTTTTTTTCATTTATAGAATACTGTCAACTATTTTAACCTTATCTTTATAATGAAAAGTTTCTTGGGCTTCGGTTGTGTTTGTTTTCTTCCGTCGCTCTTCAACCATTTGTTTTCGTTTCAGAGACAGCATATGGGAACCTACTGCTATCAAAGATTAAGTCCCGACTGTAGATAGTTTGATTATTGAACCTTTTGTAGTGACTGCTTGAGTTCGAGAAACAACATTCTGGTTGTCGTCGTTCCTGGTCTTGTCAGGTATCTCTGGATCTTCCAGTTGTGTACCTGTTTATGAATGTTCCAGATCTATTGCCGGAATCTTATACGAGACGGGTTTAGGGCTGCTCCCCATGAAAGGGCTGCAGTTGTACGCCCGTGATAACTGGAACAAAAAGCTATCAGTTCCAAAAATGAAGGGTCCACTATGTGCTGTTAGTATAACTGCGTAAACATGATTAAGGACTGTAATAGATTACAATAAAACTGTTTGAGAAATATTGAAACGTAAATGGAAAAAACCAAGCAACTGTGCCACTGCCAACAGGCGCTAAATTATTCTGATGAGTTCCCTACACCTCTTGTAAGTTTGCAGTACAGTCGAACTGTATTAAAATTAGAGACGAATTCACGCTCTTTAGCATACAACTGTCTTGGATTTTCTGTTTAGTGTTTGAGATAAATAAAAAATATGGCAGTATTAACATAAAGCAAGGATTGAATAACAGGCTACGTCTATTGTTTCATGTTTCTCGACAAAATAAGTGACTCCTCGCATTAAAAAGTGTTCTTCGTGTCGTATATGTGCACGGTTGCTTATCGATACTGAAATATTGCCCATATGCTGTGTAGATTAGTTGGGAGCCTATCAGAAAGTGAGAAATGTGGCGAGATGAAGTGTTTTGTGAACAACAGAAAATAATAATATACTGCTTCAAAGCTAAACAGAAACCTATGCTAATTATTTAAATCTGAAATATTAACATGATGTATTCAAATTTCCTTAGAATTTAAGGTGCTTCAGGAAGTTGTTCAACAACTGAATACCATGAACTACCGCTAACGTCAAGAAAAACCAGGTAACTACGAATTTAGCTGTACTACTTGTTTTCAATCAATTTTTAGTGTTTGCAACACAATAGTTTATTGGGATCAGTTCTAATCAACTGTAAGTTTTTCCATGGATAGGCTAGAACGAATTGGGTTACGAAAGACAGGCACGACCAATAAGTCAGCAATAAACGTCGACAGGAAGACGCCCTACGCCATTTGGTACTGGCCGTTCTTATCTATAGTAGAGCGACCGAACATCATACATAATACGATATACAGGACTCTTAACAAGTGATACGTTATATTTGCTGCGAGGATATGGGTCACTTTAAAAAAAAATGTCGTGTGTACACTGACAGAATTGTTAAAAATCTCCAGTAATGAGTCTAGTTCAGGTAATTTCTAATTCATCCACCAAGTCAGCCAGCTCTATTGATAATCGAAAGCAGAGCTAAGAGGACGGGTCTTGAGTCGTGCTTGGGTAGCTCAGTTGGCAGAGCACTTGCCCGCGGAAGACAAAAGTCCCCAGTTCAAGTTTCGTTCCGACACACAATTTTAATCTGCCAGCAAGTCCGCTGCAGAGTGAAAATTTCATTCTGGGTCTATTGAACATTAGTTATCATAATCTACCAGGTCCAAGCTCTCTACACAACCTTCTTCACACTGATACAAATCATTTTGTTACTATTCAAATGGTTCAAATGGCTGTAAGCCTTATGGGACTTAACATATGAGGTCATCAGTCCCCTAGACTTACAACTACTTAAACCTAACTAACCTAAGGATATCACGCACATCCATGCTCGAGGCAGGATTCAACCTGCGACCGTAGCATTGTTACTATTCAATATTCTCTAAATAAAGAAATGTTCTGTGCGCCGCTACACTGACTACGGAAAGAATAGTTCAAAAGATTCCAAAATTCGGCACTCAAGATTTAAAGTGAACACCTAATACGAATTGTTCAGAGCACGTCACTCTTAAAACAATACGGCGTGAGTGACTCTATAAAGATTATAACCGCATTATCTGAACGGGTAAAGACAACCAGAAATGAAACATAATTAAACACCAGACATTCTTCTCAGTACTCCAGTTGTTACTTACTCTCTCTCTCTCTCTCTCTCTCTCTCTCTCTCTCACACACACACACACACACACACACACACACACACACGTGCCGTTCTACGTCTTGAATAGATAAATTATCTAGGAAAAGCAGATGGTATCTCGCTTCGCAGCTAACCGTTATTTCTCCAACTTACGCCCCTGTAAATTTATTTACATCCAGTGGCATAAGACTCCGTAGAAATATCTCTGAAGAGCTATAAACGCAGTGCTGAAATAGCTACGGTCTATTCACGTAATTAGGTTAAGACAGAAACACAATATTTTCTGTAACATGAGTTTCAGTTTCACCATTCTGCGTTTCCCATGCTTGAGTCGCGTTTCTACATCAAGTAACTGTCTTTTTTTATTCAAGACTTCTAACAACCCCAGAGGCAACTATCTCGCAACAGGTATTTCAGAGATATTACAAAAGTTCGTTTCAGAGATATTACAAAAGTTCGCTAATTTGTCAGTTCTTACTGATATGACATAAATGCTTCAATACTCACTCTCTCTCTCTCTTAAAAATCAAATTATTAAGTAAAATGTGAATTATCAGCGTTATGGAAGATTTTCAACGATTGAACACTAGGCTTTCATAACCTATATGTAGCTTCTTTTCTGTTTTCAAGTTATGGATTAATACAGCAACTCGACATTTAGTTCTTGTTTCGTCTCAAAGATATATCAGTATTTTTGAGATCGCTTAGTTCTACACCAATTCACTAATGAAAGGTGACTCTTTAACAACTGCCTTAAGTATTACGATGAGGATCATGAAATTTTCTGTAACGACTTATTAGATGCCTGTCCACAATAAAATCGATAATTGTCATTTAATATACAAATTAATAAAAAATGAAAACTCAAAATTTCTTTTGGGTTTAACTTTTCTCTCTTTTTTCTTCATCGTTTATCAATTTCGTTTTTTTCTTTAGATAAAACTCACAGAAATAGCAGCATTATGAGTGTGCCAAAAGCCTTGTTATCAACTAACCTACTCATAAACCTCGACTGTTAAAAAATAAAAATCTGGCACCACCGTGACTTTTAACCTACAGTTAATTACAGCCGCAATAATTATTTCCCTCTTCAGGTACTGGATTCTAGCATATTCAAAATCTCACTTTTGCTAC
The DNA here is from genome assembly GCF_023897955.1 of Schistocerca gregaria. Classification (NCBI taxonomy): domain Eukaryota; kingdom Metazoa; phylum Arthropoda; class Insecta; order Orthoptera; family Acrididae; genus Schistocerca; species Schistocerca gregaria. The sequence goes on from NC_064921.1 coordinate 190,039,224, forward strand.
TGAAGGAAGGACACTCCTCATAAAGTTGAATAAAGGTTTAGGAAACGCTATTATGTTTCGTTTAATAGTCTAGGAACTGCTGGCCTATAATTATCAGGTCTCTCAAGGGTGGCGTACGTCACAGAACTCCTAGAACACGACTTGGAAGTCGCCTGAATCACTACTCGAAATTCCGCAAAATATGGAGATGATACTGCATAACATAACAACAATGCTACTGAGACTGCAGCTCCTACTCGCTGCTGCTTTTCATAGCATTTAATCATCGACATCGTTAATCGGAAGCCACACAATTAACTTAGAGCGCTCCAAGCTGCTCTCCTCTCCTAAACAATCGGTATCATGTAACGGTCTGTGACTCGACACCATGACATTAGCGGGAAATTCAATATAGCGTCCTCCACTCACAATCGTCTGTGTTCCACATTAAAACGTCAGATCCTGAATATTAACCGCCATGGAGAAGATCATCAGCTTTATCAACAAACATCAGTTATAAATGTATTTAGGGAGAATATTTGACTCACCCACTGCTCCCATTACGTTTCGGCTTGCAGTGTAGCATCGATCTTAGGTACAGCGGAAGAAATTCAAGAACAGCCACTCTATTAAGTCAATGTAGAACCCATTAGTGGACCATTAAACGAACAAAAGAATAGCGCTACAGTCCTTTTTAATAATAAATGCAGTTTAGATCGAAGGCATCGGTCGCTGCCATGATGGCCAGCTTTTTCCCATTCTCTGTTCTTTGGGACCACTCTGGCTACGGTTAACACTAATTTCACAAGACTTTCTTCAAACGTAACGTCACTTTGACATCAAGCGCAACATCGACTGCCGCAGGAACTGCTATCAACTTTTTGTCAAGTAAGAATATGTATGTTATTGCTCCTCGTTTCACTCGAAGCAATTAAAACTATCCTCTTATGCTTTTGCCTAACCACACACTCGGAAATCTCCATATATTTACTTCGTCCTTCGTTCTCTAACTAGACAGAAACATAAATACCGTCGAATATTGTAGAATGTACTTGTAATATATTAGTAAGAAAGTCCCAGAACTTGTTAAAAACGCTAAGATGAAAAAGAAATTTACATGTAGCATGATGAGAACCGACACCCTTCGATCCATAAATAACGACATTATACGTTACGCTAGAACTCCCTCAGGGGTTAGTAGTCTCCTGTCTTGGTTAACCTTCTACTTCTTGAAAGCTTATATCGCTAATGCATTATTAATTGTAATTTAATAGGTAATGGTGACATATTTGTGACAAATCTTCAATACGCATTTCGTTGAAAGGGAATACTGCAAGTTATAATGCAAGTGTGTTTCAAGCTTAATTTGTAAGTTATTGACAATAACAACTTGCTCCTGAGAGAGAGCTCTTATATGAAAGCATTAATCGTCGATAAATCATTATGTAACGTGTAATTACAGCAATAATTATAATAAATTTTACCAAGAACGACATGTTTTTATCAATCTGCGACACGCATGCGTAAGTCTTGTTAGAGGCCGGTGTCGGAACACTAACGGAAGTCGATCGCAGTATCTGCGGTTGTCGCATTCCACGTAGCGTCAAAATGACGTCACGTTTGCAGAAAGTCTTCAGAAATGAGTGTCATCCCTCTGGCTACTTGGCAAAGATAAGGCAACTTCACCCTGTGATGGCCGCCCAGATTACTTAAGTGGAGGTTTGCTATCATTTGGTTCAAAAAATCGATTTTTTTAAATTGCATTTATGGATCCATAAAAGTGTTTAGAATCCACCCCTGAAAGGGTTTTTACGAGTACGGAACGGAAATGTTTGTTATTCGTGGTTTAACAAAAAATGCACCTGCCTGAAATCGGCCTTCTTCATTCACCAGTTCTTTTCTTTCAGAGGACGAGTTATTGTACCGGTGCTAGGGAGGAAACACACAAAATTAAAATTAAAATTTGAATGCGTGTGTTTGGAAGTTAGTCCCAAAGCATTTGCATTCTGGTGCGAAGACTGTGGAGATTGCGACTTCCTTGGCAGTGAGCAGCTTAAACGAAGTGTATTCAGAAATTCTGAAGACCATGACAACGATGGACGACACCGTCGGACTCTACTCGACGCCAAGCATTCGGACGACCACCGGATTCAAGCGGCCGAAAACCGCTTGTCACCGGCCGTACGAGCGGCTCTGGAGCAGCGCATGATGGCCCAGATCGAGCAGAACGCCATCTATGAGGAAGAAGAAAGACTAGTTTATAGACCCGGAATAGCAGATTGAACGTACGTTACATAATATTGCATTTACATGTAGTCGAAACTTCAAACGCGTATTTCTCGAACTGACTTTTTATCGCGCTGTATGGTAACAAAATCTACTGAACCGATTGGTATGATTCTTTGTTTCCGACGAAGATACTAAACTGTCTAGGAGTTGCACCGCTTTTATTCCGAACCATCAACTATAAATAGTTTTACTTGGCCGACGAAGTCGGAAAATCGATGAAAAAAACCTATTCTTTAAAATGGCCGCCATTTTATTTCCTACTGTCCAAATAACTTAAACGAGTTACAACTCCTAAAGAATCACATATACTTCGCCAACGTCAACTCAATTTTGATTTCAGACGAGCCGGATGACCTGTGACATACCGCGCCTGGAGGTCTACATCGAAATTTTGTTTCGTTCCGACGGCACTTCCGCCTTTGCTCTTCGATATTTTCGGTCGAAAAAATTCCAGTTTGTAGAGGAAATATCAATAAACATTTTGACCAAATTTGACATTGGTATCTATAACACATAATCTCAAAAAACATGGTTTTTAGGGCTAAATTTTGATAAATAATCAGCATTGGCGGCCGAAGACTTCCGGCATATGAAGTCAGCCTCATTCTGCGAACGGCCTTGTCAAAGAGGGCGGAGGAGCGGATAGAGGTTCAGGGCACTCTCTTGTCCTAGAGGTGGGAAATTGCCCCTAAAGGCGGAAGAATCAGCAATGATCAACGACATGAGGATGCAGAAGGCAATGGAAACCACAGCATTAAAGACACGTAACGTATATCCACAGGACATGTGGCCTGAAGTTGAAGAAGTGTCACGATGATCTATCCATTGGCAAAAGATTCCGGAATAGTCCCCCATTCGGATCTCCGGGAGGGGACTGCCAAGAGGGAGGTTACCATGAGAAAAAGATTGAATAATCAACGAAAGGATAATGTTCTACGAGTCGGGGCGTGGAATGTCAGAAGCTTGAACGTGGTAGGGAAACTAGAAAAACTGAAAAGGGAAATGCAAAGGCTCAATCTAGATATAGTAGGGGTCAGTGAAATGAAGTGGAAGGAAGACAAGGATTTCTGGTCAGATGAGTATCGGGTAATATCAACAGCAGCAGAAAATGGTATAACAGGTGTAGGATTCGTTATGAATAGGAAGGTAGGGCAGAGGGTGTATTACTGTGAACAGTTCAGTGACCGGGTTGTTCTAATCAGAATCGACAGCAGACCAACACCGACAACGATAGTTCAGGTATACATGCCTACGTCGCAAGCTGAAGATGAACCGATAGAGAAAGTGTATGAGGATATTGAAAGGGTAATGCCGTATGTAAAAGGGGACAAAAGTCTACTAGTCATGGGCGACTGGAATGCAGTTGTAGGGGAAGGAGTAGAAGAAAAGGTTACAGGACAATATGGGCTTGGGACAAGGAATGAAAGAGGAGTAAGACTAATTGAGTTCTGTAACAAGTTTCAGCTAGTAATAGCGAATACCCTGTTCAAGAATCACAAGAGGAGGAGGTATACTTGGAACAGGCCGGGAGATACGGGAAGATTTCAATTAGATTACATCATGGTCAGACAGAGATTCCGAAATCAGATACTGGAATGTAAGGCGTACCCAGGAGCAGATGGAGACTCAGATTACAATATAGTAGTGATGAAGAGTAGGCTGAAGTTCAAGACATTAGTCAGGAAGAATCAATACGCTAAGAAGTGGGATACGGAAGTTCTAAGGAATGACGACATACGTTTGAAGTTCTCTAACGCTATAGATACAGCAATAATGAATAGCGCAGTAGGCAACACAGTTGAAGAGGAATGGACATCTCTAAAAAGGGCCATCACAGAAGTTGGGAAGGAAAACATAGGTACAAAGAAGCTAGCTGCGAAAAAACCGTGGGTAACAGAAGAAATACTTAAGTTGATTGATGATAGGAGGAAGTACAAACATGTTCCGGGAAAATCAGGAATACAGAAATACAAGTCGCTGAGGAATGAAATAAATAGGAAGTGCAGGGAAGCTAAGACGAAATGGCTGCAGGAAAAATGTGAAGACATCGAAAAAGATATGATTGTCGGAAGGACAGGCTCAGCATACAGGAAAGTCAAAACAAGCTTTGGTGACATTAAGAGTGCAACGGGAATTCCACTGTTAAATGCAGAGGAGAGAGCAGATAGGTGGAAAGAATACATTGAAAGCCTCTATGAGGGTGAAGATTTGTCTGATGTGATAGAAGAAGAAACAGGAGTCGCTTTAGAAGAGATAGGGGATCCAGTATTAGAAACGGAATTTAAAAGAGCTTTAGAGGACTTACGGTCAAATAAGGCAGAAGGGATAGATAACATTCCATCAGAATTTCTAAAATCATTAGGGGATGTGGCAATAAAACGACTATTCACGTTGGTGTGTAGAATATATGACTCTGGTGACATACCATCTGACTTTCGGAAAAGCATCATCCACACAATTCCGAAGACGGCAAGAGCTGACAAGTGCGAGAATTATCGCACAATCAGCTTAACAGCTCATGCATCGAAGCTGCTTACAAGAATAATATACAGAAGAATGGAAAAGAAAATTGAGAATGCGCTAGGTGACGATCAGTTTGGCTTTAGGAAAAGTAAAGGCACGAGAGAGGCAATTCTGACGTTACGGCTAATAATGGAAGCAAGGCTAAAGAAAAATCAAGACACGTTCATAGGATTTGTCGACCCGGAAAAAGCGTTCGACAATATAAAATGGTGCAAGCTGTTCAAGATTCTGAAAAAAGTAGGGTTAAGCAATAGGGAGAGACGGGTCATACACAATATGTACAACAACCAAGAGGGAATAATAAGAGTGGACGATCAAGAACGAAGTGCTCTATTAAGAAGGGAGTAAGACAAGGCTGTAGCCTTTCGCCCCTACTCTTCAATCTGTGCATCGAGGAAGCAATGATGGAAATAAAAGAAAGGTTCAGGAGTGGAATTAAAATACAAGGTGAAAGGATATCAATGATACGATTCGCTGATGACATTGCTATCCTGAGTGAAAGTGAAGAAGAATTAAATGATCTGCTCAACGGAATGAACAGTCTAATGAGTACACAGTATGGTTTGAGAGCAAATCGGAGAAATACGGAGGTAATGAGAAGTAGTAGAAATGAGAACAGCGAGAAACTTAACATCAGGATTGATGGTCACGAAGTCAATGAAGTTAAGGAATTCTGCTACCTAGGCAGTAAAATAACCAATGACGGACGCAGCAAGGAGGACATCAAAAGCAGACTCGCTATGGCAAAAAAGGCATTTCTGGCCAAGAGAAGTCTACTGATATCAAATACCGTCCTTAATTTGAGGAAGAAATTTCTGAGGATGTACATCTGGAGTACAGCATTGTATGGACTGTGGGAAAACCGGAACAGAAGAGAATCGAAGCATTTGAGATGTGGTGCTCTAGACGAATGTTGAAAATTTGGTGGACTGATAAGGTAAGGAATGAGAAGGTTCCACGCAGAATCGGAGAGGAAAGGAATATGTGGAAAACACTGATAAGGAGAAGGGACAGGATGATAGGGCAAAAACTGTAGAGGAAGACAGAGATTGGAATACGTCAAACAAATAATTGAGGACGTAGGCTGCAAGTGCTTAAGTGCTACTCTGAGATGAAGAGGTTAGCACAGGAAAGGAATTCGTGGCGGGCTGCATCAAACCAGTCAGTAGACTGATGACCAAAAAAAAAAAAAAAAAAAAAAAACAATATTTTATACATAAACATCAGTACAATATAATCATAAAACACAACAAACACACTCTTTCAAAACATTAACCTAATTTATAATATTTAATAAGGAAAGACGAACAGACGACCCGTGACGCACCAATAAAAAATATTTTGGCGCACCACAAGCTTCACGAGGAGAGAAAAATGGCTCAGCTGTTTTTCGAACATCACAGAAAAGATGTGTGTGGGTTCTCTAATGGTGCCTGAATCGCTACTCACATATTTAATACGTGAGAAAATTATCACTTTGATTCATCTGTGTTTTCTGTCAGAACTGTTGGCCGAACAGGTGTTTAGTAAAATGTTCGCTCTATACGACGAAGTCGATGGGTTTCATGAAACGAGTCACTGCGTAACAACGCAAAGTCTAACAAAGAGCATTCGACAACTAACATCAGTTTTTAGTAACCTAAGCATAGCAGTTATATGGTAGGCAAAATAAGACTATCTCAGAAAATATTTCATTCACTTTACGATAGGTAACCAAACATAAATCATACTCACCCAAGGTGGACGATTAAGATAGGTTGCCTACCTTAACGTGAATGAAATATTTTTGGGACAGCTGTCCTCCCTGTACTTAAGTATTCAACGCAGTCATAATTTCGTCTCCCATTCTATTTTGATTCTTGATCTATTTTTTAACTTCTTAATTCTTCTAGAAATTCAAAACATGCGTCGTTCCACTGCACGCTTGGCAGCTCTCAAGTTCCGAATAGTTTTCGCGCTAAAAGGCCATGGCTCACAGCAACAGCTCAAAACAAGTAATACACACAGGTTGTAGACTTCCCATTTCAGAGACATAGGAATCTTTATTTATTAAAAATCCTATTTGGATTACCAAAACCACTACAGGCCATTTTCGTCATTCTATTTATATCTTATAGGGCTCTTACAGTCATGTTCTTCTGGTGCTCTAAATAAACAAATCAGTTTTAAACTGTAGCATTTCTTCGATAACTTCGTTATATATTATTTTGGTCTTTAAGAAAAATGTGCTCAGATCACAACAAATTAATTCAAAATAACCAAAACTATACACTATGTCCTATTTAAACATATACAATACTGATGTATTTCTATTTGCTGATGAAGGCTGTCAAGTGAAGACACAAACAGAAAACAACGCTGGATGATTGTTCATAATTGAAACTTCCACTCGAATTGTACAAAATTTTTGTTACTGAAGTTTTACACATGCGGATTCCCGTATCTCGTCCCCATCTTCAAGTGCAAATAAGATCAGTACAAGCTATACATGTCCATGTTAACTTAAAGGCACGTCATCTGCCATGTATGGCTCTTCAGGTGGAGTATGGAAAAGTGACCACGCTTATACCACCTTTCAAATGTCGTTGACATAAGTTAACCACATGTTGCAAGCGCCGGTGAGGACTCACACTGGAAAACCAACCGATGACAAATTTGCACAGTACTGTCATTGACGGACAGCACCCAAATTGAAGTAACAATTTCTCGGACAAGGCAACAATAAGATCCGCTATCAATGGAACGGAACCGTAGAGGAGCCACGCTGCCCTTTTCTACGAGAAACTGTAATGTCTGCTTCCATCACTGACAGTGATGTGCAAACTTGGCATCGGTTGGGCTTCCAATGTGGGCCCTCGCCGGCGCTTGCAACATACTGACTTATTACATTTGGAAGATGGTTTCAGTGTGGTCACTTTCCAATACTCCGTCTGAAGAACCATGCGCGGCAGGTGATCTGCCTTTTTTAACTTAACTTCGACACGCATACTTTGTACTGAGTTTAGTTGCACCTGAAGGTGGGGCTGAGACACCGAAACATGTTAGTGTAAGATTTCAGTAATAAAAATTTTGTACAACTCTAGCGGAACTTTCAACTTTCCTATAACTTCTCTCCATTCTGAGTGCCTGCTATCCTTATTTTAGTCTAATGGACGCTGTGGCGCAGATATGTATATTCTACAGTCAAATAACGTACGCTTTCTTTCCTGGCCGGCCAGGGTGGCCGAGCGGTTCTAGGCGTTACAGTCTGGAACCGCGCCACCGCTACTGTCGCAGGTTCGAACCTTGCCACGGGCATGGATGTCTGCGATGTCCTTAGGTTAGTTAGGTTCATAATGAATTTTTCACTCTGCAGCATAGTGTACGTTATTTTGTGACTTCCTGACAGATATCTGATCTGTGCCGGTCCAGTACTCGAGACCACAACCTTACCTATGGCGAAAAAAGCTCTTGCTGACTACGACAATTTCATTTGGGTCAATTGCCTGGTGAAAGTCTATCTACTAGACGGAATTTCGGCGACTTAAGTGTCCCTGACTTATTCCAATATTTATTTTACCGGGAGAAGGGGACCCAGTGTTTAACGTGGAATCCGATCTACGTGTCGTTCCTGATCGTGCAGGGATGAAAGCTAGGTTAAAAGCAGGCTGAAAAATCGGTTAACAGGCATGCACATTACCACGGGACCACCTCACCCTACCTGTTGCCCTCTGTACTACACAGACATGCCTCACGACTCTGCCCCATAGCTTCTACATTGTCAGTTTACTGGACTCCTGAAAACGTTTCAATGCTGAATAACGTTCAGTTCATCGATATCTCTAAATATGAAAACTGTACTGCGCAATTGGGTCGTGAGTTTTCTTGATCTAAGGCCCGTTTATTGTGCATTCAAACTACCATGTTGGTCCCCAGCAAGCCTAGGGTCCCATCCCTATGACCTGTACCTAGAAAGGCTTCCTGGTATTCATCTGCATCTATACCTTGCAGCGTGTCTGGGGGCTGCGATTTTGTATTGGTACTTGAGTTAATTCACTAGCATCGGAACTACTGGAATATTTATTTTGGCCTCTGATTTATGATACTTTGTAGCATTTCTGGGGGCTGCGTTTTTGTATGGGTAGGTGAGTTCATGCACTAGCATCTGAACTGCCGGAATACCCATTTTGGTCTCTGATTTATGCAACAGTTCGATGCCAACTTAACCTGCAAAACCCAATGGTGTGGCCGCCCACTACAGACATCGTAGCGCCTATTGCATCGGCTTCCTACTTCACGTCCAGCCAAAACGAGGTGCCTGCATCGCAGGGTGTATATTCACCAGGAAATCCTACGTCGTCTGAGTTGTCAACACAAATATTTACCGGCGGCCACAACACAATACCAGGTCTCCACCAGTGTCTACCAGGGACCTCTACCCGTTCACGGACAGCTTCACTAGAGGTCACAGCTACCCAAGAACTACTTTGATACGCCAGACACGTAATCGCAAATAGTTCCAACAGATAAATCCGCCAAACGGGCTATATAGGGCGGCGTATTGCAGGCAAAGGACAGTTCGATGCACCGCTTGGAAGTATACAAAGCTGCCATTACGACAGCCACGACCAGACACTTCTTCTAGCTGGCCGATCTCCTGCAGATGGACCTGGTATAGTCGACGAACAACTTGACACTGTAGAATTGTTTGATTGTGATCTCTACCAATGAAGAGTCAGTTTTTTTGCTATTATTATTTGATAATTTATATTTGTGATGATCTGGAGTTGGGATCGAATTTGTTGTTCTTTTAGAGTTGTATTATTGTTTCGTTTCGCTGGTCCAATAAATTGTTTTCAGACTTGTGTTTTCTGCATTTCTGTTCTGCTAACGCAGGTACTTCACCGAACATATTATTATATGGTAATTCTAGAGGATCGCCATCACGAGACTGGGCTTAATGTTATAATTACAAATAAAATCATGCTTGTAATCGTACCTAATTCCACCAACCCCAGTAGTAACATAGTAGTGTCAGCCTAAGACGTAAACAAAATAACCGTAAGATATAGGGTGCCCTGCGAAGGAGTAACTTATTTCAAAATTGAAAATATCGAAAACTAAGGTCGATAAACGATTCAACAAATGGTATATTTATGTGAAAGCTGCAAGAATTATAGGCACAAATTTCATAGAAATTTCGAAATATTTATAAAAGTTGTTAACAGGTGTCTGTATACTCGCAATAAATATAGCTTATACACTGAGGTAACTAAAGTCATGGGACAATTCCTAATGTGGTGTACAATTAAGAGCACGACCTGACTTCTCGATTACGTATGACAGACTTTCGATGGGATTCATGTCGGGCGATCTGGGTAGCCAGATCAATCGCCCGAACTGTCCGCACTGACCACAATCTTCTTCAAACAACTGGTTAACAGTTGTGGTCCGGTGACATAACGCATTTTCATGACGTCAGTGAACGGCTGCGAATGGTCTCCAAGTAGCCCGACATAATCATTGCCACCCAAAGATTGATTGATTTGGACCGGTTAACAGAGTCTATTCCGTGTAAATACAGACCACACCATTGTGGACCCACCACCAACTTGCACAGTGTGTTGTTGACAACTTTAGTCTATCGCTTCGTGGGTCTACGCCACACTGGAACCCTAACATCAGCTCTTACCAACTGAAACTGAGACTCATCTGACCATCCAAAAGTTATCCACTCGTGTAGGGTCCAGCCAATGTAATCGTGAGCCCAGGATATTGTCTGCAGGAGGTGTCGTGCTGTCAGCAAAGGCACGTATGTCGGTCGTCTGCTGCCATAGTACATTAACGCCAAATTTCGACGCACTGTCCTAACGGATTCTTTCCTCATACGTCGAACATTGATTTCTGTGGTTTTCCCTGCAATGTTGCTTGTCTGTTGACACCGACAGCTATACGCAAACGCTGCTGCTTTAGGTTGTTAAGTGAAGGCCGTCGGCCGCTACGTTGTCCATAGTGAATGAAAATGATTGGAATTTGGTATTTGCCGATCAGTCTTGACATTGTGGATTTCAGAATTCCCTAACGATATTCGAAATGAAATGTCCTGTGCGTCTTGCTCCAACGATCATCCCGCGTTCATAGTCTGTTAATCCCCGTCGTGCGGTCATAATCAGGTCAGAATCCTTTTCACATAAATCATCTGGAGACAAACGACAACTCCGCCAATGCACTGCCGTTTTATACCTTGTGTAGCGACACTACCGCCATCGGTATATGTTCACATCGCTACCCTATTACTTTTGTCACCTCAGTGTAAACACTGTAGTGCGCTGCATGTCAGAGCGATCCAGTTCCACCGGCGAAATATGAAAGGAGGTTAGTGTACCGAAGGAAGAAGCTGAAATCATGTATTCCCCCGAACAACGTGTTTTTCTGGTATTGTAATACTACAGGCTAGAACACAGTATTACGGTAACTAGGCACCGTTTTCCAACACGATGTAATTTCCAAACAGGCTCAATACAAAAACCATTTGCCAGTTCTTCCCCAAATTCCAACGGACACGCAGCATGGTTGATGTTATAGCGGGGAAATCTGCCAAAGACAAACTGTGGTTACTCTTGAAAATATCGTCACGGTTTGCGAAATTATGTTCAAGGAAATCTTGCAAAGAATCGTAGTAGAGACTAGTCTAAAACATTCAAGGGCTCAAAAAATTCTGAGACAGAGCCTACACATCCTTACATTTAAAATTCAAAGCTATCAGGCCACACCTGTATGAGCTTTGCGGTGGAGGTTGGCTGTAAGAACTAGACTCTCATATTGATTGATAATGGAGCGTTTGATGGTGGCTGCGCTTGGTCTCCAGGTGAAGCACCCTTCCACATGAAAGGAGTCGTGAATAAACAAATCGGGTCATTTTGGTTCTGAAGATCCGAATTTGTGTAAAGCGAAACTTTGTGAAAATACCGAAGTTACTGTTTTCTCTGCGGTGTGCAACAAAGATGTTACTGGACCTTTTTATATGTGAGAAACGATCAATAGTGAACGTAATGTTGCCATCTTGAAACAATTTGTCAGCACACAGCTAGTGTTGGAGTATCGACCATACACCGAATGGTTCGTGCGAAGTGGGACAAGATAACGTCGTACCGAACAGCTGTTTCGATTTCTTGATGAAGACTTCAGAAGCGGATTTACTAGCTTCAGAATGTATTGGCCTCCATAATAGCCCGATCTGTCTCCTTGTGACTACCTTTTGTGGGGCCACTGTTCACCGGAACCAACCCACCACGCTGGGCGAGCTACAACCGGCGATTTGTATGGCACCTCAGTCCATGTCTGTTGAGACGTTACAGGATCAGATAGCAAATTTCATTGTTCGTTTGCACCACCTCCGCACTGCGAATGGTTTATATTTCAAAAACATTGTTATGTGATTGCAAAGGTTGCTTGCAGAGGATAAGTTTAATTATGCGCGCTGGTACTGTATGAGCTGTGCCGCCATCTGTTAGCAGCTTTTCATACTATTTCGAAACTTCTGTATAACTTGATATAAAATTCTTATGAAGAATGAAGTAACAGACAGTTATTTTAGCTTATCTATTGTTGGGCTTAGGTAAGTAGCTTTAGCTAAAAATATGGGCACGATCTTCAGAGGTCACTATGTGGTCATAAAGTAAACATACAACCGCTGACACCTCTGAAAGATATTAAAGTACGAGAGAATTTATTGGTGTCGTGTCTAAGCCACGAGCTTGTCTTGCGTGAATCATTTGCCTTAACGACCGTCGGTGCAGCGATCGCTGTAATGTTGTAATTTATGGGGCAGGTTTTCATTGAAACGATCCGATCATACTATCTTCTCGCCGCGTCACTTACTTTTTAAGGCAGCGCATATGTCAAAAAGTAATAGCGCAATTTTGGGAAGAACATACACTGACTTACAAAAGAGAGGAGAAACATAAAAAAATACTGATACATAGACATAATCTGCTCAGTTAGTTTAATATTTTACTTAGTGTCATGTTTACGAGCATTATAATGGAATACTAAAGCACTGTCACGTGTTACAATGAAAGTTTACCGTATGATCTTAAAAGTATCCTAAATTCAAGGACAGGGAAAATGTCTATTATGTAATTTAATTACGTATATACATTGCACCTTGGCAAGTTTTTATGTCTTGTATTTTGCCCCTGGCGGTTTCGTAGAATTTTTCTCGTCTCGCATTATTTGTACAAGCGTTAGTGCATACAACGAATAAATATAGTACAAAAGAAGTGACACATTCTCAACACATGCATTTAGTTGAAAAATTGTAAGCCGTTCGTGGACCATTTTCTGTGTTCTGAAGATAATGTATAATGTTTCTCACAATATACTTGCCACTTGTTGTGAACAGACAGTTATCACCAAGAAACCAACAAGATGAGCTGAAAAAAAAAATTCGCTCAGAAACAAACTTAAGAAATTAGTCTCTCTGTACACTGCTGTCGTTTAACTGAACCCTATGACACTGCCTTTACATGTTAATAACCACATGAAAAGGGAAAACGATTGTGGTAGCAGAAGAACCGTCTGGCATACACCAGGAAGTGACTATGCGTAGTGTACGTGTAGAAGTAGAAGAGTTCACTATTCTGAAACGATGAGTGTGTGCAGGACAGGCAAAGTAGGAGTGAGTTATTGAAGGAGTAATAGTTGTGTAGGTGCATCGTTAGTCATACCCGGATCGCCTGCGAAAGGTAAGATTCTGGGTTAGTGTTCCACACCAGCACGAAGTACAGATCTCTCAGAAAGTTTCGTAACAGCCCACACTCCACTGGAGAAAGATGAATTCGAGGGGATAATACCGCAGGTGGCACTAGGCTGAATTATAAACAGTCTTGACCACATAAACATTTATTTTAATGGTAACTGGTGTCTGTCAATATTTGACCATCCTCAGGCTCTTATACCATGATGGTAGGCGTTACCTGTGAATGGAGTGTGTACTGTAATAAATCTTTTTTTTTAATGGTTCAAATGGCTCTGAGCACTATGGGACATAACATCTATGATCATCAGTCCCCTAGAACTTAGAACTACTTAAACCTAACTAACCTGAGGACATCACACAACACCCAGTCATCACGAGGCAGAGAAAATCCCTGACCCCGCCGGGAACCGAACCCGGGAACCCGGGCGCGGGAAGTACTGTAATACCGCGAGCTGTTGACTTCCGTGGAGCTACAACATCCGCCTCCATTCACCGCCACTGCCTACCATCATGTTACGAGGGTCTGAGGATGATCAAATATTGACCGAAATCGGTTAACATCGAAATAGAGACTGTTTATAATCCACTTTTAGAGTTCTTTTAGCCAGATCGCTATTTCTCTACGGTAAATGTTCTAAAAAATTACTGAGCTGCTTGTTACGCCGGGCAGCCCCCAACACGACTCCCTGTCCTTTGCGAGCGCGACAGCTCATCGATCCTCTTAGCAGTAGCTGCCGGCAGAAGGCAGGGCATCGCTAATTGCTCGCTTAAGACGGAGACGAAGCACCTCGGAACGCCCTCCGCCCCTTTTTAAGTGGAGGAGCTATCCGTCCTTCCGTCCACCTCTTTCTTACTCTGTACACTGCATCTCATTCCAGACAAAGAGACACTCAACGTCCGATTAGTTTACTATTTTAGTGGTTGTCATTCAACGAAGAGTTCTAAGAGTTATTTGAAACGATGTACATTATAAGCACGCCGGTCTAAGAAACTGTCATCGCCAGGAGGAATCACTCTGGCCTAGATAGTGATCTCAATTCTGCAAGAAAGAGAGTAATGCTCCACGCACGCGCATCTAGTTGTAACCATTTATTGACGGTTAGAAACTATACTTACTCTTACCGCTGGCCCCACAAACCGCAGTCGGATTTTGGTCTTGTCACGCGTTCTGTCCTTGACGCCTTCTTCCCTTGTTCCAAGTATCTGTAGATCCTTGGCCATCTACTCTCTATATCTTATTTTAGATCTGCGTAAAGGTCTTCATCCTTCGGGTTTCTCTCAATATTGATCCCTCCTTTCTTCTACAGAAGTGACTGGCCCATTTCAGTCTCTTTGTATTGGCTTCCGGAATAGAATGTGGTTCACCTAGAGAGGTGGCGCAGGGGTTAGCAGACTAGACTCGCATTCGGGAGGACGACGGTTCAATACCTCGTCCGGCCATCCTGATTTAGGTTTTCCGTGATTTCCCTAACTCGCTGCCGGCGGTTCTAGGCGCTACAGTTGGAACCGCGCGACCGCTACGGTCGCAGGTTCGAATCCTGCCTCGGCCATGGATGTGTGTGATGTCCTTAGCTTAGTTAGATTTAAGTAGTTCTAGGTGACTGATGACCTTAGAAGTTAAGTCCCATAGTGCTCAGAGCCATTTGAACCATTTAGCTTAAATCTCTCCAGGCAAATGCCGGGATGACTCCTTTGAAAGGGTACGGCCGACTTCCTTCCCCGTCCTTCCCTAATCCGATGAGACCGATGACCTGGCAGTTTGGTCTCTTCCCCCAAACAACCCAACAACCCAACCCAATAACATGTGGTTGATTACACACTGATGGAAAAAAATCACAGCATCAAGGAGGAGTTGCGCGCCGTAAATGGAAGTTAGCACTGCGTTTCTACATCTCAAAGACGATGTGTCTTCAAATTTCGTACCAGTCGCACAACAATAACGCTAGTAGCGCCACTATCAGGAACAAATCAGATCGGCTTTAAATACACACTCTAACGGTTGTGGGCGTTCATATCTTTCGGTCTGGACGTGGTGAGTGATGTTAGTCATAAATGCCTTTAAGGCGACAAAGACGCCATTATCACGCCTCACTCTGAGCGAGGTCGTGTGATAGTGTTACGAGTAGCTGGATGTACCTTCTGCGATATTGCAGAAAGACTGGGCAGGAATGTAGCCACTATCCCTGATTGCTTGCAGTGGTGGTCATGAGAATGTACGGTTGCAAGAAGATCGGGCTCCAGAGGGCCACGTATCACTACCGACAGGGAAGACCATCGTGTTCGGCGAATTGCTACGGCTATGGCGCATCGCACTGCATCTGCTGCATTAATTTGAGCAGCAGTTGGCACCACACTGACGCAACGCACCGCTACAAACCAGTTACTTCAAGGATAGCTCCGAGTCAGTAGCCTGAAGGGTGCATTCCACTGACTCCAATACGCCGCTATTTGCAACTTCAGTGGTATCAAGCGAGACCTCATTGGATGGCAGGATGGAGGTTCGTTGTGTTTTCTGACGAAAGCTGATGGCCGTGTGTCAGATAGAAGGAGCCCAGTTGAGTGCCTGCAACCAACTTGTGTGTGTCCGCTAGATACACTGGATCTACACTTGGAGTTATGCTCTTGGTTGCGATTTCGTATGACAGCACGAGCACTATCGTGGATATCTCACGCACCCTGACTGCAAAACTCGTGATTCGATCTGTCGTGCTGCCATTCATGAGCAGTATTCTAGGGAATGGTTTCCAACAGGATAACGCTCACCCACATATCGCTGTTGTAACCCAGTATGCTCTACAGTGTATCGACGTGTTGCCTTGACCTGCTGAGTCACGAGATCTGTCTCCAATGGAACGCATAATTATGTGACATCATCGCATGAGAACCAGTGGCATCCACAAACAGCATTGGCTCAAATGGCTCTGAGTACTATGGGACTTAACTTCTGAGGGCATCAGTCCCCTAAAACTTAGAACTACTTAATCCTAACTAACCTAAGGATATCACACACATCCATGCCCGAGGCAGTATTCGAACCTGCGACCGTGGCGGTCGCGCGGTTCCAGACTGTAGCGCCTAGAGCCGCTCGGTCATCTCGGCCGGCCACAAACAGCATTAACCATAGCTTTATTGACAGACCAACTGCAATAGGTATGGAAATCCCTCCCAAAAGCTGACGTGCGGCACCTCTACAACAAAATGCATGCACTTTTTCGTTCTTGCTTTCAACAGTCTGGCGACTACTCTGGTACTAGCATCTCACGCTTACATTCACCTGTGATTTTGTAGCGTTAATTGCCGGCCGTTGTGGCCGTGCGGTTCTAGGCGCTACAGTCTGGAACCGCGTGACCGCTACGGTCATGCCTCGGGCATGGATGTGTGTGCTGTCCTTAGGTTAGTTAGGTTTAAGTAGTTCTAAGTTCTAGGGGACTGGTGACCACAGATGTTAAGTCCCATAGTGCTCAGAGCCATTTGAACCATTTTTTTTTGTAACGTTAATCACTTAAATATGTTATCTAGTCAATTGTATTCCCAAAATTTCATTACTCTACATTAATTATTTTTTGGGCTTTCGAGTTTCTTTCGTCATTTTATATCTCGCTGATCACCCTCTTCTTTCTTTTTCGCCATTCTCCGCCTTTCAGGTTGCTCCAAATATCTTTTGTAGGGTTTTATTTTTCTGTATACTCCATATTTCTGCCTCCATATGGTGATACTGGTCTGATTATAATTTTATACATTCTTTTTTCTGTACCCCTTGAAAAACTTTTGGACGGCAGTTGTTTGTTGAGTGAAAATGAAGCTCTGTATGCCGCTTTGAGCCTCACTTCTGTTGCATGTTTTCCATCATTTGGGTCATTTACTACGACCCAAATATATTTAAACTTAGGTGCTTCTTGATGGTTCTCAATCTGCACCGTGTGCCTCCTTATTGTAATTTCTTTCTACACTTATGAGTTCTGCTTTCTCATCATTTACCTCTAATCTAGTTTCCTTTGTTTCTGCAATTACCTTTCTTGCGAGTATCTTAAGGTTATCTATAGTTTTAGCAGCGACGGCTCATTTAATGGGGCTAAATTCAGGAGATAAGGCTAAGCTAGATACTGGTCATGCTACAATCGGAGACAGGGGTGGGATGCCTGCTGCTTCGGCTGTCAGTAGAGTGTCTGACTGGACGGCGGTTTCCGGTGATGGATAAGGTGACTGGCCGTTCGCTCGGGGACAGGAGCCAAGGAAACGCTGGTCACAAAGAAATTGTACCGTTCTCGGAAGTGTTTGTCGCGACGCCTTGCGATCCCTGGAACCGCTGTGGAACCACGGCAGCTCTGGCAACTCCGAAGCTGTTTTGCAAACCGGAATGGAGATGTGTCGGCTGCTACCAAGGGTTGCTTTCCCGTTGACATTAACAGCTGTCGTTCTCAGGCCACCGTTGTGCCGAGAAATTCATCTTGATGAAGCAAGAGAGTCAGTGGCAGGGAGCAGAATAACCAATTTCAGCTGGCTGAGGTTGTTTATGAGAGAGACAATCACGAATGGGCAGAGGCCAAGAATGTTTAGCGGAGTACAGCAGTGGAAAGAGCTGTAAGGGCAGTGGGTTTTGGTCCGGAGACGGGGCCGGCAGTGTAATTGTGGCGTGAAGACAGCGTTGTGAGGAGTTGGAAGTAGCTGGAGGACGAGAGGGCAGTTCAGCAAGGAGCGCCGCTGTCAAAGATAAAGTGCAGTGGTAAACTTTCTGTAGCTTCATTTATGAATGGGAGCAAATAATTCTGGTTGGCTGAAGACTGAAGGACTGGTAGCTTCGGGATTTTACTATCTGCCGGGAAGTACTGGAGGTGTCTACGGGTGTAACAGAGGCTAGTTTAAACATTATTGGCACAGTGTAAAGAAGGAGCGTTTATTAGACGATATAAATGGAGAGGCTAGAAAATACCTTGCAGAGGAAGCATGGAAACGGATACTTGAGTATATGAAGAGAAACCCTTTCTACTTTTAATTTATATTTCCATATCCCTTTAACAATTACCGTTTGCACGTGTTAAGTGTTGAATGTCCTCTGTGCCATCATTCCCTCTTCAGAGTCCACCGTAATCTCTGTGTGATGATAAGGCTAGGCATGGATGTAGTGTCTGCATGTCTGCATCGGTTTCTCTACTCTTCGATCATCCTTACTAACGGACGCTGGGTCTTCGGGACCATGACACTGATTTCTGTTTAGAATAATTCCCCTTGTCTCACAGTGAGACTGGCGATCCAAAATAATTAGAATTACCGGTGTTGGGAGAGTTGTTATTAAAAGCTGCAGAGAGCCACTGACTTGATTAAGTAGTACATTTAAGGGAGCGATCATTACACAGCGATTAATGCTGAATCATCTGAAGGGCCCAGTACATTAACTTCTTAACTATATGCTTATTTCCTCTTCTGCTTCGCTTGCTTCGTCCAGTGCTTTCTCCGTTATTAGGTCCTGTATTATCACGTTGAACAACAGTAATGACATTGCACCTCCTTGCCTGATTCCTGTTTTTATGTCAAAAACTATAGAATATTCTCCATCCATTTTCGCTATCAATTTCGACACTTCCATTGTAACCAAATTTCGAGGATGCACATTGCTACGTTTTACCCACTGTTTCTACAGGTCAAAGAAGTTTAATATGGCACTAAGACCCTCTGAAATAGCTGCCCGGTCGAGGTGCAATATTGTGCCTCAATGTCAGTCAAAACAAGGAATGTGTGAGTATGCATGCAACCCTGTGAACAGGGATACTGACATCTAGTAAGACGAGACTGACCACAGTACACTTCCCAAGATGTAGAAAAAAAGGTTGATATATACACCTCGGTACATTTTCATGGAAACTTCCATGAACGGGCCCATGTCATGGTAAAAAATACATACCAAAACCATCACATAGACTAGGTGCGACATTGTTTTTATACAGAATGAACATTAATAAAACCGAAAAACTGCGAGGACGGATTCCTGGCTGGTAATGAGAAAAAAAAGGTTCCATGAACAGGTGTCCGGAAAGGGATCATTGCCGCGGTGGTTGGCGTTGACGAATGAAAGTTCCTCTCGCCACGTGCCGTATGTTTCTTGCGTGTGGCGGGCTCTGTGATGGACGCAACGTAGTGTAAGCGGAAGAATGGCCCGGTATTCATGTCGGGAACTAGCTCAGATGGTCTTTGCGTACGGCCAAGCAGAAGGAAAAGGCCGAGAGACAGCACTGCTGTATCAGAAGACGTACCCTCACAGGCACCAACCGCATCACACAAAATTTCAGGCCCTTTTTTGCTCGACTGTGTGATCATCGGTCCTTTCAGACAGACGTGCAGGGGGGCGGGAGACTGTGCGTACACCAGATTTGGAGGACTGAGTTATACAGGATATTGAGGCCAAACCTAGTACGAGCTCCAGGCAAGGGGTCCTCCAACCAGGTGTAAGCCAAAGTACGATTGTATGTATCGTGCATGCCAATCGTTGCTGATCACCTGCAACGATTGCAAGGATTATCAGCAGCGGATTTCCCTCTGCGGGAAGGATTTTGTCGATGGTTTTTGCACTAGGTCATCACAACCATGGCATTTTTGTCATTAGTCTTCTTTACCGACGATGCAGTCTTTAGCGGAGCTTGCATCATCAGTCTGCATAGTCTCGGGGAACGGCTGAGGCGTTTCATCAGCATCGGTTCTGCATCAATGTGTTGGCAGACATTCTTCACGAGCACTTACTTGCATCTGTTATTATTCCATAACTCCTCGACGGAGGAACGTACCTGGAATTCCTGCGGAATATCCTGTCTGGCATGCTTGAAAATGTGCATTTGGCAATACGACAGGTTACGTAGTTTCTCCATGACGGAGCACCACTCTACTTCCGCCCACACCTCAACAACATCTTCCCCGGACGTTGGGTAGGACTTGGAGACCCTGTAACATGACCTGCTGCGTCACCGGACTTAAGCCACCTGGATTTTCACTTCTGGGGGCGTCTGAAAAGCGTTGTGTACACTGTACCTGTTCCCGACGTATAGACCATTCAACGGCGTGTTCACGATACCTGTGACGCTATTCCGAGAGAGGCCGGAACATGCGAAAGAGTGTGGCAATCCATGATGCGAGGTGTGAACGCGTGCAATGCATCCCATATTGAATATCTATTGTGACGTGGATGCGATGCAGCTCTGTACAGTGTTCTCGGACGACATGTTGTCGTCGCACGCACACTATCTGTTTCCGGACACTCATCTATGGAACCTTTTTTCCTCCATTTCAAATCATGAATCTGTCGCTGCAGTTTGGCTTTTTTATTACTGTTCACCCTCTATATTTACATCTACATCAAAATCTATACCACTCAAGCTACCTTACACTGTGTGGGGTAGGGTACTTCGTGTACCAGTGTCACTTCCCCTATTTTCATGTTCCAGTCACATATGGTTTACGGGGAGAACTTTTGCTGGTAATCCTCCACGTGGACTCGAATCTCTTTAATTTTATCTTCATGGTCCCTTCGCGGGACGTACGTAGGAGAAAGCAATATACAAGCTGAAACTTCTACGAACGTACACTCTCGAAACTTTTAACACGAAACCAATCCGTGATGCAGAACGCCTCCCTTGGATGTCTGCCACTGGTGTTGGTTGATAATTTCTATGACGCTTTCGTGTTTAGTAAATGATTCTGTAACAAAACATGCTGTTATTTGTATCTTCTCTACTGCCTCTATCAGTCCTATCTGGTAAGGACCCTTACTGACGAGGAACATTCATTGGTTGAACGAGTGTTTTATATGGTACTATCCTTAGTGATGGACTACGGGACTACATTTCCTGAAGATTCTTCCAATGAATTTTACTAATGCATCTGTCTCATCACGATTAATTTTACATGGTTGCTCCTCTTAAAATCGCTCCGTACGCATCCTACTAGATAAGTAAAGGAAGTATTTGCTTTCAGTGATTGTTCTGCAATTTTGTAATCGTGGAGTAGAGAGTCTTAGTGACTGTTTTGAAATTTTGCAATCATGCAGTAAAGAATCTTTCTGTCTATGTATTAGCAATTCTCAACACTTATCCATGTTGAGAGTCAGTTGTCACTCCGTACACGAAGCGTCAATTGTCTGTAGGTCCTCAAAAATTTCGCAACAATTTTCTAGCGTCACGACTTCCCTGTATACAACATTTGCGAATATGCTCATGCAACTTACAACGTTATCTAGTAGATCATTTACATGTACATACATAAAAAAATATTTCCATCACCCCAGTTCCCAGAACTCCTGAAAATAGACGTTGACTGTGGATATTGTGTCACAGGCACAGTCCCTTTGACTCTTCAGAGATGTCACTAAATCCCCCCCCCCCAAAAAAGATGTAAACAACAATGCACGAGCAGCGCCTATTACACGGAGGGGGTCCGACAGCCGATCAGTCCCAGTCATTCCACCATGAAGGAGGTATACAGCTCGTGTTGTCTGTAATCCAACCAAGCCCAGACGGTCAATATCACGAGTCGATCGTGCCCGCATTGTTACTTTGTGCCAGGAATGGTTCTCAACAAGGGAAGTGACCAGTCCTCTCGGAATGAACCAAAGCGATGTTGTTCGGACATGGAGGAGATACAGAGAGACGAGAACTGTCGATGACATGCCTCGCTCAGGCCACCCAACGGCTACTACTGCAGTCGATGACCGCTACCTAAGGATTATGGTTCGGAGGAACCCTGACAGCAACGCCACCATGTTGAATAATGCTTTTCGTGCAGCCACAGGACCTCGTCTTACGACTCAAATTGTGCGAAATAGTTTATATTATGCGAAACTTCACTCCTGGCGTCGACGGCGAGGTCCATCTTTGCACCCACGACACCGTGCAGCGCGGTACAGATGGTCCCAGCAATATGCCAAATGGACCGCTCAGGATTGACATCACGTTCTCTTCACCGATGACTGTCGCGTATGTCTTCAACTAGTCAATCTTCAGAGACGTGTTTGGAGACCACCCGGTCAGGCTGAACGCCTTAGACACTGTCCAGCGAGTGCAGCAAGGTGGAGGTTCCCTGCTGTTTTGGGGTGGCATTATGTGGGGCCGACGTACGCCGCTGGTGGTCATGGAATTCGCCGTAACGGCTGTTCAATACGCGAATACCATTCTCCGACCGCTAGTGCAACGATATCGGCAGAATATCGGTGAAGCATTCGTTTTCATGGACGACAATTCGCCCCCGCATCGTGCACATGCACATGTTGTGAATGACTTCTTTCGGGATAACGACATCGCTCGACTAGAATGGCCAGCATGTTCTCCAGACGTGAACCCTATCGAACATGCCTGGGGTAGATTGAAAAGGGCTGTTTATGGACGAAGTGACCCACCAACCACTTTGAGGGACCTGTGCCGAATCGCCGTAGAGGAGTGGGTCAATCTGAACCATCAGTGCCTTGATGAACTTGTGGATAGATGCCACGACGAATACTGGCATGCATCAATGCAAGAGGACGTGCTACTGGGTATTAGAGGTACCAGTGTGTACAGCAGTCTGAACCACCGCCTCTGAAGGTCTCGCTGTATTGTGGTACAACATGCAATGTGTGGTATTCATGAGCAATAAAACGTGCGGAAGTGATGTTTATGTTGATCTCTATTCCAATTTTCTGTACATGTTTCGGAGCTCTCGGAAACGAGCTATTGCAATACTTCTTTTGATGTGTGTATTTGGAAAACTGATGGTCCTGTAAGACACACCTGGGGAAAGTCATTAGGTACTCTTACGTCCTAGGACTTCCCTCCGATCAGAGTGACAAATTGTGTTCTGTTTGTTACCAACTCTTCAATCCAATCTCACAGTTGGTCTGATATTCCGTTCGTATTTTGTTCATCAAGCGGCCGTGCAGACCTGTATTGAATACCTAGGCGGCTGTATCTACTGCGCTCTGAGGCTCGTGGACGGACAGAGTCACCCGATTTTTCGCACAGTTGTTGTTCTCTGAACCCTTGTTGGTTCCTACAAAGGGGATTTTCGGTAACCAGAACTGTCATAATACGTGTGCATGAAACATGTTCCAAAATTCTTCAACTGACCGACGTCTGGGATATAGGCCCATAGTTCTGTGCCTCTGTTCGACGACACTTTATGAAAATGGGAATGACCTGTACTGTTTTCTACCACAAGTAACGCTTTGCTCCTCAAGAGATCTACGGTACACTGCTGCTAGAAGAGGCGTACGTTCTTTCGTATAGTTTGTGCAGAATCGAAATGGCATTCCGCCAGGTTCTCAGGTTCTGTGGCCTTTCCCCTGTTGAGCGATTTAGCTGCTTTCCTGTCCGTTGGTTCCTTATTTTGTTATCGGTCATTTTTTCGTTAGTGCGACAGTTTCAGAGAGGAGGTATAGTGTGATCATCCTGTGCGAAACAGTTTTGGAAAAATAAGTTTAGCGTATCGGCATTTTAAGTGTCATTGTCTGTTTCAGCATCCTTATGTTCACTGAGGTAACGTCTGGAAACTACCATGATTGCTGATATAGTTAAAATGTTGTTTTTATTTTCCGACACAGTCACAACTATCTTTTTAGATCAGCGGTTCCGACCGCCTCAGTCCGCCATCTTTAGATACATTTGCCTTCCAGGAGGACCATGCGTTGTCGTGCTCACAAATTGGATATGAAGGTGGTGGGCTGAGCTTGTCAGAACCGCTGAGATGAATAGGTGGTTGTGATTGTTTGGGAAAATAAAAACAACACTTTGGCATCGAAGAAAAGCCGCTGGCATGCTACCTACCCTCTGCACACCTTGACAGTAACACAACGTGTACTCTGCTATTAAAACAAGGCGAAATGGCGACTCGTCGGAGGTCAATACACGTCAGCCACTGTCCGGTTCCAGTACTGCTGCGGCCACTGAAGACGGGCAGCTTTCTGTAACGTTGTGAGCAATGACCTGTAGCATGATACCCGACTGCAAATGTGTATCTTATGTTCTTCTCTTCGGGATGTTTAATCGGAAACTACTTCGGATGGACCTACATTCGCTGACAGCGACAATTCATTTCAAGCTTCAAACAGACTGTCAGTGACAAGGACTGACCTTCTCCGGTCAATGTCGGTTAGAATTGTTTTATGACTACTGTTGTTACTTAGTGTTAGAAAGCTGCGACTGGTACACCATGGCTTGTTCACAAATTGGACAGTATAATGCATTCATACACCAACAAATCGGGTAACTTCACTCCCGACGTGCTCACTGGCATTTCCAAACAGGACAGGTCCATGCTGCCAATGCGGCAAGTTCTATGTGACCCATTTTACTGCACCGATTTCATACAATCGACTGTACAGACACACCACAGCAGTCCACTGACTCACGTCGGCAGTGGAGGGTCACAAGACTGCCGTGTACCACTTATACACCATCTATAGCGCTCCAAAACACGAAGAGAGTAACTGACAGTTTGTCTGACGTTCTTACTTAGTACTGGATAAGACTTATGTGTAGAGAAGATGGTTCAAATGGCTCTGAGCACTATGGGACTTAACTTCTGAGCTCATCAGTCCCCTAGTACTTAGAACTACTTAAACCTAGCTAACCTAAGGACATCACACACATCCATGACCGAGGCAGGATTTGAACCTGCGACCGTAGCGGTCGCGCAGTTCCAGGCTGTAGCGCCTATAACCGCTTGGCCACACCGGCCGGCTGTAGAGAAGAGACAGAAGTCATGAAGAGTAGTAAAAACGAGAATAATCGCTTCACAAGCTTAACATCAACACTGAAATTTAGATAATGACAGATCGGTTAACGTGCTAAAAGGGGCTAAGCGCCAAAAAATGGCCATGCCTAGTTCGTAAAGAGCTACGTGAACAGGGCTTTTTAATACTGTAAGTGCTGTCTCCAATGAGGGCTAATGTAGGCGCTATGAAGGCCAATTAATAACAGGAGAGGTAACTCCTATCACTTGTTCATGCGAAATGTGTTAAGTGCAGAACGTGTTACATGAGTTGGCTATACTGGACATAGTAAGTATATAATTCAACTTGCTCCTGCCGTTTTGTAGTCTCTTGCTTGTCTTCATTGGCAGTACAATAGATAGTGAAAACTATATGAATAATTCAGCAAAGTGACTGAAAAACAGGTAACTGTAAAAGAAAGAGCGAGCAAGGATGAGGAAGCATTTTGTTCCTGATGATGTAATGCAGACCATAGCAACAGCTCGCAATAAGAAGCTTTTTAAAGTTATTTTATGGACTTTCAACAAGCAGCTGATACTCCATTGACACAACTAAACTTAATGTAATTTCTACCTCACGGATTAAAACTAGCAAGCCTGTAATAATTCACATAAAAAAGATATTTGGTAATATGGAATGATGGGAAATGATAAGAATGTTGAAAAAAGAGGGGGGAAGTGAAATTTTCAAAACGATCACATTCAGTGAGGACACTGGTGCAAAAGGATTGCATTCAGAGAAGAATGAACGCCTCAAAGATATGATGAAATACCTGTCTGAGGTGTGCAAACAGTTTTACAGTGACTGAACAGGAAGAAGATAACTTGTGGTACAAATACTACAAAACTTGTTTGGTGAAATTTACTCTTTTAGCACTTCAGTCCAAATTTATTTAGAAAAGACAGTTTTTAATTTTTGACCATGCCATGTGGTATTTGCTTTCATAAAGTCAATGACCAAGTGTTAATGTGGAGTCAGTGCATATTTATGTTCTTGTTATTTGAATGAATTGTATTTCGAGTCATCCAGAAAGGACATTTGTTCCTTTGCCCCTTTAGCACGATGACCCTTCAATAGAAAAAGTGGCAGAATTAGAGATGAGAAGTAGGCTGCCACAGGACACAAAACCTTTCTTCAATTAAAATGTTGTAATCCCACGAATATTGACGTCAAAATAAGAAAAAAATATTTCTGAAGGAATAGCGTTCTACTGAAGTGAAATATGGACCGTTGGAATTCCGGGGAAGGTGAAAGAGGAAGGTTTTAAAAGGCGGTGCTATTGAACAATTAAAACATGGAGTGCTAAAAGAATCTGTGCAAAAGGAAAAGGAAGGAACGAATATTGTGGTTTTCGTCTCGTTTATGAGGGAGCCATATGGAGCAAACAAACTGGTCCTACCCTTTTGAAAGACACTTTTATATTCATCAAATACTCTTGGTATCAAACATATGTATGTGGCATGAAGAGCACACTATATCATCGAAAGTAATTGCTGTTAAGAGGTCCGTTGGTTGCACACAACTATACGACCTCGACGAAATTTCAAATTGGATCAGGCAACATCTAGGTCAAAATGATGGCAAAAAAGCAACAGCTTACAATAATGTACTTATAAATGTCTTATTTAAATTTAGTCTGAAGATGGTGCGTTGTAATAGTTCATTGTTCTCTAGCACTGACCTGTCTTCAGCTCTAGTGTATTTCTGAATGCAGTGAACAGTAACTATGATCACTTGTAAAATGTACAGTTTATCTCTTTTTGACAGCAACTGCGGGTACGTCACAATGTTGTCTTGAGGTACTGCTGATGCTGCTTGATGCGAACTTGAATGGAGCTGTGTGTCTGCTTATAGAATGATAAACCAAAACATTATGACGTAGGATGCCGCCTGGTGGTGTTAGGGGCATGTGACGCGGTAGCAAAAATGTGTAAGCGGTGCAGACCCTAGCGAAGATATGGGCTGCAAATGGGGGAATGGAGACTTTGACAAAGGGCAGATTATTACTACGCAGAGCTTGTGAAGGAGTATCTCGAAGACGGCGAAGGTAGTGGAATATTCACATGCTGCTGTCGTGAGCATCTATGGAAAGAGGTAGAAGAAAGTGAAACTACCATTAGGCGTTAAATTGTTGGACGTCCACGACTCTTCAGATAGGGGTTTGGAAGTTTGTCTGCTCTGTAAATTAAGATACATGGTCATTTGTGTCATCTCTGCCGAGATGCTGCTACATGTACAAGTTTTTAGGAGCACACCGTTCATGGTACATTGTTGAACATGGTGTTCCACTGCGAACCACCCCTACGTGTTCACATGTTGACCCAACGACATCGTCAGTTACGACTGCAGTGGGCACTGGACCATCGGGATTCGACCGTCGATCAATGGAAATATGTCGGCTCTGCCGGGTGAATCACATTTATGCTGGTCACTGGTCATCTCCTCGAACGCCGTCATCGAGGTGAACGGTGGCTCGAAATGTGCAGCACGCTACGGATGCAGGCCGATGGGCGCAGTGTTATGTCATGGGAGACATTCTTCTGCGCTTGCATGGGACTTGTGTTAGTAATCGAAGACAATCTGAAAGCTGCGAACCAGGTGCATCCCCTCACGCTTGATGTCTTCCCCGACAGCGATGTCATCTTTCAGCAGTATAATTGTACATGTCACCCATACAGAAACTTGGTACATCAGTTTGAGCGGCATTATACAGAATTTATATTAATGTCCCACCAACCAAATTCTCCTGATGTATATCATCTGGAATCCATCGGGTGTCATCACGCTATGCGCTAATCAGAAGATCGTTCTTTCCGAGAATTACATGGCCTTTGCGTAGACTTCTAATGGCTCATCCCTCCACAAACATACCAACACATTGTGGGATCGCAGCGCGGGATTAGCCGAGCGGTCTGGGCGCTGCAGTCATGGTCTGTGCGGCTGGTCCCGGCGGAGGTTCGAGTCTTCCCTCGGGAATGGCTGTGTGTGTGTGTTTGTCCTTACGGTAGTTTAGGTTAAGTAGTGTGTAAGCTTAGGGACTGGTGACCTCAGCAGTTAAGTCCCATAACATTTCACACACATTTCCTTTCCTTTTCCAACTGTGGGATCCCTGATAGGCAGAATCAGTGATGTATTTCGTTCCAAAGATGGACAAACAATGTTAAGCTGGTGGTCATAACGCTTTGGCGCATAATTGTACCCATGATTGGCGGAACTATGGTGTTCACCCACAATAACGTGACCACCGTCTTTTTTTGACGTCAACGTGCAGTAACCGCTTACAGACGACAGGTGGCAGCACTAGTGGTGAGGGTACATAAAACGTGTCAGGCGGGACGCGTATAACAGTACAGTCGTTGTCGTAATGTGGAAACCGACTGACTTACCTGACGTCCAAATGGGGATGACCATCGGCTGTCGGACGGAGAGTGGAAGCATTTCCGAGACTACTATGTCTGTAAACTCTTCACTTGCCGCCGTTGTTTAGGTATACTGCTCATGGCAAAATGGCGTTCTCCAACACCCGCGGCTAGACAACTGTGTCGCACCACGGACAATTGATGACGTGCTGGACGACGGCTGCGGGAGAGCAGATGTGCAACTGTTAAGCATGTGACCGCCCAAATGAACCATGGGGATAACAACAATGTCTCTTCGAATACAGTTCAACGAACGTTGCTGGGTACGGGTCTCCGCAGCATACGCCTGGTTCGTGCACCCATGCTGAGTGCTGTTCATCGACGACGAAGGCTGGAATTTGCCGACCTGTGTGGCCGAGCGGTTCTAGGCGCTACAGTCTGGAACCGCGCGACCGCTACGGTCGCAGGTTCGAATCCTGCCTCGGGCATGGATGTGTGTGATTATGTCCTTAGGTTACCTAGGTTTAAGTAGTTCTAAGACTGGGAGTTCTGGCTAGGGACAAGGGAGAGATACGGAGAAGGGGGGAGGATTTATTTCAGGAATCTTGGGAAATGAATATATCTGGCAGAAGAACCTTCAGACTCTTGCCAAATGTTAAAGAAAGGTTAGGGATGAGGTATTTCTCACTGGTCATGGGCCCTACCCGACATACTTATGTCGGTTTGGGAAAGGGCTACACCTGAGTGTGACTGTGGCGCTTCGGAGGGTACTCCCGACCATGTGGTTTACGAATGTCCCATTTTCGATGATGTAGCAGTTACATTAAGACAACAACTACCTAACAACAACACATACGACTTATTAAGACACGAAGAGACTTTTGAAACCTTGAACAACCTGGCAAATGAGGTATTACGTAAAGTTCTGACTGCATACCTGAGGGACTTTCGCGATTAGAACCCTAATCCTGTACCGCCTGTGAGTGGACAGGTCGCTTGTTAGGTGGAATCCGCCATGTGCACCGCTGGGGGGACTGGGGTACACCTATTCACGATTATGACAGCACCGGATTTGACGTAGGTTGTTAGTAGTTAGTAGGATTAGAAGGAGATACTAAACTAGGAACCTGCAGCGACAAGTAGTTTTTGGCCTGCTCCGTGTCAGGGGCACGCCCACCGGGATTAGGTCGACTTAGGTCTTGAAGTACATTTATATCTATGCTGACACACCTGTAACGCTGCAGGCAGTTAGGAATACTAACAAGTAGGTAGTGGTGTATAGTTTAACAAATCGTAATTTACCTATTAATATGCACTGCGTCGCACCGTCTGTAGCTCACAAATTAACTGTAATAATTGTAATAACTGTAATAGCTGCAAATAACATATAGTATTGTATTAACATTAGGACCACTAATCACTAAGGTGGTGGGTTAATTTGTATAATTATTATTGTTATTGAAATAAAGTTCTAGGGGATTGATGATCTCAGATGTTAAGTCCGATAGTGCTCAGAGCCATTTGAAGCATGTTTGAAGGCTGGAATTTGCACGCCAGTACAATAGTTGGACTACATTGAGTGGCGACAGGTGGCCTTTTCAGATGAATAACGTTTTATGCTGCATTCATAAAGATGGCTGTCGGCGTTTGCGGGGTGAAACGTTTGAAAGAAAACACCTTGCAACAATCGTCGGAAGGGTACAGGCCGGAGGAAGGAGTGTTATGGTCCGGGGAATGTTTTCGTGGCATCCCCTGGGTGGTCTCATTGTTCTGGAAAGCACAGTAGATCAATAGCATGCATCTGTCCTTGGGACATGTCCACCCCTTCGTAGAATTGGCACGATGGCATGCACCTGCAGAACAATGCAACAATGCAGTGTACTCGTACATGCGTGGTTTGAAGAGCACAAGGATGAATTTCATTGCTGACCACCAAACTTCTCCGACTTAAACCCAATCGAATACCCGTGGGATCACCTAGATCAGGCTGAACGCGCCACGGGTCCTCTACAGAGAAACTCGGCGCAGCTGCCCACAGCACTGGAGTCAGCGTGGCTCCACATCGCTGTCTGTCCCTTCCAGAGCCTCATTGACTCCCTCTCTGCACGTCTCGCAGCGGTCTACGGTGTAAAGGGCAGTTATTCAGGCTTTTGACAGGTGGTCACATTAACGTTATTGGACAGTGTATTTGCGTAATGTAAGGCGGAATCATAAAATAGGTCTTGGCTTGTGTGCCCGCTGTTGGGGATTAACTCAGTTGCACCCGAGTACAAGGCATATCGGCGATCTTCAATATATGGCTGTGTCTCGTATTTTCTTGAGGATACAGCAATTACCGTTCTTGAAAAAATTTTAGTATGGGTGGCGGAATGGGGATCTGAACTGATTTCCTCCCGGATGCGTGGCCTGTGTCTTATCACTTTGCCACCTCGCTCGGTAAATTTATGGAAGAGAAGAAGGGGCAGATTAGGTGCACATAAGCTATAATGTCGGAAGAAATGAACAGTAGAGCGGAAAACAGCACGTATAGGCAGAGAATGAACAGTAGAGCGGAAAACAGCACGTATAGGCAGAGATTAGAGTGTGAAAACGAGATTACGGTGGAAGGTTGTGAATTTGCGAAGAGATGTAAAGATTAGCACAATATGTGACTAAATGGAGGACAACGTAAAACAAATCGAACTGTCAGCTCACACTCAACAACAGGATACCGTCACTGTTTAAAATACTACTGTCTGCACAGAAATGAGCTGTGCACCGCGTAAAAGTTGCATGAGAAAACAAATGTGGTCAGAATTATGGAACGGTGTTTACTCTCTGTTTTGAGAATCTTCGTGGTGACTGTAGTTTACAACATCTTTTGAGAATGTATTTGCCTTTGATCTTTTACATTTTTATAAAGATTTGAGAGAAACAATGACTTATGTGATGTGTTTTTTGTACCTCTGAAAATGTAGCTTCACTTTTTTGTACACATAAAGCCAATTTCCTTCCGTTGCTCTTCTCACAACTGAATCAGACCAAAAAGCTGATGAGTTGTTATCGACATTTTTATCATCAGTATCATTACCACCACCACCAGCACTAGAATCGTTTCCACTTTGGTCATCTACATCTCACTATCACTATTATTTGAAAAATTTTGAAAATGGACTGCAACATTTTCATCAGTTGTAACGGAGAAAGAGATGGGACGCTTCTTTGTGAAACAACATTTCTAACAATTGCGACAGTGCAAGTTATTATAAGTAGTTCATGTACCACGTTCACTAACTGTGGTAATATATAATCAAAAAATATTACTGAGAATGTGTGGAACATATTAGTACCATAGAAAGTTTCTGCCAGACTGGGATGTGAAAACAGATTTCCTGCGTATCGCAAGCATTCGCCTTAATCATTAGGCTATCTCAACGCAATTATGCTCTGTCCTAAAACAATCTGATGGTTAAGGAGATAAGCAGGAAACCTGTGTTCGCATCCCAGTGTGTTTGAAATTTGCAGTTGCCAGAGTCTTAGCAGATTCAGCGTCTCAGAATGGTTTGTTATGATATCATTTATGTCGTTACACCTTCATATGTTTCAAACTCGCCGACTTATTCACTTCATTCCATATTTTATTTCATTCCATATAAATGTACGGTTATGTAGAGCTGACCAAAACAGAAAACGTGATTAGGTGGCAAATTCCTAGTATAGGTCTACTTCAGGAGTAAATTTGACAGATATGTTGTGGACTTAACAAAATAAGCCTTGAAACTGGAAATAGGAATGAACTTTAAATATAGCTACGTAGGAACTGCAAACAATAAAACAAAATGTGCTTTCAGTAAAGGTATGCTGCACCTGGTAGCCAAAAACGTATAAACAGTCTTTGTGAACTGCTACTTACGAAATAGAAGGCAGTGCATTATTGACAACCTTAGACAAACTTGAACACTACAGAATGCCGTAAATTTGTTTACCACGAAGAAGCGATACTTAAAAATACCAACCGGCAACGACGGGTTACCGTGAAGGCTTTCTCCAGGCGCAGAACAGTGATGTGTACCAGCGACCGGAGTATCCAAATAGTCACGCTTGCCCGCGTGGTCGGTATCCCGGCCCGGTGCTGGGCAGTTAACGGCCGTGAACGCCAAGGCGAGCCACTGAGCTCGCTAGGCGCGTGTTCGCGAATTCCCCGCATTCTACAGGTCGCTCTATAGAGACCGCTCCGGCAGCCGACGATAAGCGGACGTCACGCGCTAACTAGACATCGCTTTCCTTCGTCGCTTTTACGCTACCGTGCCGATTGTTTTTCCACGTTCTGATTCACGTAGAGAAACATGCTACCGCCCCCCCTCCCCTCTTCCCGGCCCACTATCTGTCTGTCTGTCTGTCTGTCTCTCTCTCTCTCTCTCTCTCTCTCTCTCTCTCTCTCTTTCTCTCCCTAGTGACCGGGCCAAATATCTCACGAAATAAGCATCAAACGAAAAAACTACAAAGACCGAAACTCGTCTAGCTTGAAGGGGCAAACCAGATGGCGATATGGTTGGTCCGCTAGAGGATGCTGCCATAGGTCAAATGGATATCAACTGCGTTTTTTTAAAAAAATAGGAGTCCCCTTTTTTATTAGATATTCGTGTAGTACGTAAAGAAATATGAATGTTTTAGTTGGGCCACTTTTTTCACTTGGTGATAGGTGGTGCTGTAACAGCCACAAACGCTTAAGTACGTGATATCACGTAACATTCTGCCAGTGCGGACGGTATTTGCTTCGTGATGCATCACGCGTGTTAAAATGGACCGTTTACCAAATGCAGAAAAGGTCGATATCGTGTAGATGTATGGCTATTGTGACCAAAATGCCCAATGGGCGTGTGCTATGGATGCTGCTCGGTATCCTGGACGACATCATCCAAGAGTCCGGACGGTTCGCCGGATAGTTACGTAATTTAAGGAAACAGGAAGTGTTCAGCCACATGTGAAACGTCAACCACGACCTGCAACAAATGATGATGCCCAAGTACGTGTTTTAGCTGCTGTCGCGGCTAATCCGCACATCAGTAGCAGACAAACTGCGCGAGAATCGGGAATCTCAAAAACGTCGGTGTTGACAATGCTACATCAACTTCGATTGCACCCGTACCACATTTCTGTGCACCGGGAATTGCATGGTGACGACGTTGAACGTCGTGACAGATTTTTTACGCGCGTTCTATTTAGCGACGAAGCGTTATTCACCAACAGCGGTAACGTAAACCGGTATAATATGCACTATGGGGCAACGGAAAATCCACGATGGCTGCGAGAAGTGGAACATCAGCGACATTGGAGGGTGCAGCATTATGGCAGGAAGGATAATTAGCCCCCCATTTTATCGATGGCAATCTAAATGGTGCAATGTATGCTTATTTCCAACGTAATGTTCTACCGATGTTACTACAAGATGTTTCACTGCATGACAGAGTGGCGATGTACTTCCAACATGATGGATGTCCAGCACATAGCTCGCGTGCGGTTGAAGCGGTACTGAATCGCATTTTTCATGACAGTTGGATTGGTCGTCGAAGCACCACACCATGACCCGCACGTTCACCAGATCTGACGTCCCCGAATTTCTTTGTGTGGTGAAGCTGAAGGACATTTGCTGTCGTGATCCACCGGCAACGCCTAACCACATGCGTCAGCGCATTGTCAATGCATGTGCGAACATTACGGAGGGCGAAGTACTCACGGTTGAGAGGAATGTCGTTACACGTATTGCCAAATGCATTGAGGTTGACGGACATCATTTTGAGCAGCTATTGCATTAATGTGGTATTTACTGGTTATCACGCTGTAACAACTTCCTTTCTCGGAAATGATAAGTTCACAAAGGTACATGTATTACATTGGAACAAGCGAAATAAAATGTTCAAAATTAACTACGTTCTGTATTTTAATTTAAAAAACCTACCGGTTACCAACTGCTCGTCTAAAATTGTGAGCCATATGTTTATGACTATTACAGCGCCATCTATCACAAAGCGAAAATGTGGTCCAACTAAAACATTCATATTTCTTTACGTACTACACGAATATGTAATAAAAATGGGGGTTCCTATTTAAAAAATGCAGTTGATATTCGTTTGACCTATGGTAGCGCCATCTAGCAGACCAACCATAGCGCCAACTGGTTTCCCCCTTTCCCCCTTCAAGCTAGACAAGTTTCGTTCTTTGTAGTTTTTTCGTCTGACGCTTATTTCTTGAGATATTTGGCGTGGTCAGGATGAATGGACCACCCTGTATATATGTGTCGAGACGCTTTAAGATCATACAAAGGATTCTGCCTTATTCGAGCATTTTTTCCGATCTTCCAGGATTTTCCCATTTTTTTCTGCATGGAGCCTCTTTTCATCTTCAGGACTTCATTCTCTGACGTAACATTTCGTTTGCACATCTTGTCTCTGTATATATTTGTGTCTTTAATTTCTATTGGATCGATTTGTGATTTCTCTAGGTCGAGTTTGACTTGTATGATCTAAGGCATTGCTGACTTGATCCCTCGTATGTAAGTCAGAATTCTGTTGGTGACTCTTGTTGGTGGTAGCCAGCTGGTGTGACCATGGAACTTTAATCTTCTTTTTCTCTTATCTTCTGATAGGTTTGATACCATCTCTGTCGTTTTTCTAGAGTGTAATATGTATAGCTTTGCTGTCAGCTTTGGGCCGAGAATTTCTCCCATGATTTCGCGATCTTCCTTCAGTATGTTTACCATGTCACTTTTAGACCGAGCGAGGTGGCGCAGTGGCTAGCAGACTGGACTCGCGTTCGGGAGGACGATGGTTCAGTCCCGTGTCCGGCCATCCTGATTTCTGCCTATTACACATTATGACCGTCTTAATCTATTGCGGTCTCTGTAAGTCAACAAACGAGGTCGGCCTGTACGCTGTTGTGCTATACGTGTCCCTTCGTGTTTCCACTTCACTACCACATTGTGGATCGAAGGATGTTTAGGAGTGTGGAAACCTCGCGTACAGACGTATAACACTTGATGCTTATTTGGTTCCACAATGACTTCAGTCTGTTCCCTGTTATTCTGCTTTCTATTCCAATTTTTGCTGGATTTTATTCTGTTCTAATGCTTGTTCTCAAGAGCATTTGACTTTGATTACTTTTCTGAAACCAGTCTTCCATTTCTCACCTAATCCGAGTTCAGACTCAGTTGCCAAAAAGTCATTCTCATGATCACTGTCATCTAGTTCAAATCAGACTTCTTGAATGCCATTCATCTATTTCAGCTGCATGCAAAACTAGAATCCAGTTGGGGAACTGATGCCTCACAATGCAATTACCTAGCCTTTGTCTGTAGACCATAGTGCTAATCCTCTCGGTCTGCACAAAGGGAACAGGCCATTCAACCACCAATAATTTCAATCATTCGCCAGGCACTGGTCACCTGCACAGATGACATACAAACAATTAACTGTTAAGCCAGTTCCTCAGAGAACCTAATCATGGCAAATCTGCCCAATCCAAGTACCCTGAGAACCTCTCATTCATTCCCATGATTTTCAAACAGCCAGTGAAGAAATGACTTATTTCTGATTAATGATGGTCAAAAACTGGAATTCAGCAAATATGAAATCAATAAAACCTTCCCTATACCGCCACAAAAAATTCCCAATGACCAAATTTTAATGCCCAGTATCACATGAGTTACCACAATATAAAGGCAGTTACTTGATGAAAGAAATAGAGCTAGATATGTATGTATAAGTAACTAACCGATGTTTCAAAATGAATATTGAGGTTTTAAGGCTTTGTAGCATTTCGTACATTCAACTTACAATTTTAAATAGTAGATCAAATGAAAGAGCAACAGTTTTGTTTTCATGCTCTAAAGCCTACAGACTACAGTTTAAATGTTGATTTTGTAAACAGAAAGTTGCTGCACTGTGAATCATGCCATCGTCAGTGCTGCAATAACATTTCACATTATTTGAAATGTGAACACACATAATATGAGCATCTGGGGTTCAGAAAATCCCCACGAGCCAGTACAATTGTTACAGGGGTCCCCTAAATTGAATGTTTTTTGTGCCATATCCCAGCAGAAAGTTTATGTGCCTTTCATTTTTGGTAAAGCAACTTCAACTGGTGTTTCTTATCTTGATACACTACAACTAAGGCTTTTTCCTCAATCGGAAGAAGCTGAACGACAGAACTTTATATAGCAGCAAAATTGAGTGCCGCCTCACTTGCATAACTTACTATGTGATTGTAACAATATTATGAAAAGGAAACTTGCTACTCACCATATAGCAGAGATGCAGAGTCACAGATAGGCT
Organism: Schistocerca gregaria; assembly: GCF_023897955.1. Classification (NCBI taxonomy): domain Eukaryota; kingdom Metazoa; phylum Arthropoda; class Insecta; order Orthoptera; family Acrididae; genus Schistocerca; species Schistocerca gregaria. Next base: position 190,076,151 of record NC_064921.1, read on the forward strand.
CAACAAAAAGATTGTCACAAATGAAGCTTTCGGCCCAAAAGGCCTTCGTCAAAAATAGATGACACATGCGCGCCCACATACACACACACACACACACACACACACACACACACAGCTGCAGTCTCGGGCAACTGTAGCCACTGCTTGAGACTGCACTCGTGTGTGTGTGTGTGTGTGTGTGTGTGTGTGTGTGTGTGTGTGTGTGTGTTATTTTCGACGAAGGCCCTATCACCCAATCACCTGACCACGTTCGAAGTCCGTCAGTTCCGCGGAGTGCCCCATTCTGGTCTCTCACAGTGTCTGGCTACTGAGGTAGCTGGTATAGAGTACCTGGCATTAGGTGGCAGCAGAATGCACCTAATATGAAAAACGTATGTTTTTTTTGGGGGGGGGGGGGGGGGGGTTCCGGATACTTTTGATCACATAGTGGAAGGTGAGATTAAACGAAAGGAAGATGTTCCACTCGGTCAGAGGTCAAATTCGCAAAATGAATACGTGAGCAATCCTGGGTTATATACGACGGTTGCAACTTTAATAGTGGCAACTATTATTTACAGCTCGTACAAAATAGATTCGTGTTTCAGAGTTTTACTGACCCTCACCAGCATTCTGTATAACCCGTTGCCAGCGATGTGGAAGTTGTAGGATACTCTTAGTAGTGCCAGTTGTGTTGACAGTTCGAGCAGCGCGGTCTATTGCCCGACGAATTTGTAGCAGTTCTGAAGCGAATGCCGTGAAGTGTTTCCTTCAGTTTAGAAATCGAGTTGAACTCATGAGGACTTAAGTCAGGGGAGTGCAGTAGGTGGTATAGCACTTAGCAGCCCGTCAAGTGAATCAGTAACAGCTTGCACTGTATGAGCTTGAGCATGGCCCTGCAAAATGATGGCCAGGTCCTGCAGAAATTGTCATCACTTCTGTCTCTAACCTGTTCATTTTTGGAACAGAACCTGGGATCAGCTCAAAGACTGAACTGATGACACTTTCTGCAGGACCTGGCCATTATTTTGCAGGACACTGTTCAAGGATGTACAGTGCAAACTGTTACTGATTCGCTTGACTGATGGTGCTGCTAAGTACTATACCACCCGCTGCACTCCCCTGACTTAAAACATGGAAATCACCTGCAATAAGAGGGGACGGCATAGTAGGACATTTTCTGAAAAGTAATCGAATACCTTCCATGGTAGTAGAGGGAGCTGTAGACAGAAAAAGCTATAGTGCAAGTCAGAGATTGGAAAAAAATGGCTCTGAGCACTATGGGACATAACATCTATGGTCATCAGTCCCCTAGAACTTACAACTACTTAAACCTAACTAACCTAAGGACATCACACAACACCCAGTCATCACGAGGCAGAGAAAATCCCTGACCCCGCCGGGAATCGAACCCGGGAAGCCGTGCGTGGGAAGCGAAAACGCTACCGCACGACTACGAGCTGCGGACTCAGAGATTGGAATACATCCAGCAAAGAACTGAGGTCGTTGGTTGCAAGTGCAACTCTGCACACAGAGCACAGAAGAGCCATTCGTGGAGGACTGCACCAAACCAAACAGAAGAATGATGACTCAAAAAATGTCACGTACACACGAAAGGAGCGAGTAGAGGTCATTGAAACAAGTACACAGTTCTATTAAGCACAGATTAGGAAATCAGTGGTTTCCCGATATGGGCATGCTTCCTTCACAGCAGTTACTGGTCAGGTGTAGCTTCATGTCCTAGAACTGAAGCTGACCGTTTGGACTAAGTTCCCAATGTTGAAAGGGTGCGAATTTGGTATGCGCATGATGGTACATGGCACAATTTCATGTGGTTGTTCGGGAATACACAGCACAAATCTAGAACAACAAGTGTATCGGTCTTCTTTGTAAGTAGGGATATTTAAAAGCTTTGATGAATAGGCCTATTGAAAATTACATGTATTCGTCGCCGAATAACGAATGCTCCAGTACTCATTGAATACTTCGTAAAACAGCCCATAAATTGTCTAACCCGCAAATTGGTGCCCGATAGGCTCTTCTAAGCAGGAAGAGTGGGTAACGAATAACGGCCAGCACATGCAATTCGTTCCCGACGCGGGCCAAGTCAGAAGTCAGAAGGTTTCAGTAGCGGGGTGGAGCGATGAATACTTATAGCATTACGTTGCTCTCTCTTATTTCTGCTGGGCCGGTAGGGAGTAAAGACACGGTGCAAGTTCTTCGTGTCAGCAGGGGCCGGGTCGGTAGCGACACGGAGTAACCAGTCCATCTCCAATTTCGTTACTGGAAATTCGCACTTGCCATGCAGGCGCTTTTTCACCAATGAGGGCATAATATTGGTTAATGTCAGTATTTCTTAGAGAAAAAAACTGTTCGAGATTTCTATCTCGTTTCTTCTCTGCATCCTATAAATCGCCAAGAGTGTTGCTACAGTAATCATAATATGGATTTATTAAATTGCATGTTTTGTACGATATTCAACTTACAGTAAGTTCACAGCAGCAGAAATTAAGTTTCGAGTTTTGTCTCCGATAAGTACCAGGTAGTTCGTTGATGGGTTCTGCTGCTCATATCACACATGAACAGGTCAGCGGTCTGCGGATTTCCTTTCATGGCAATCTGGACAGTTGGTTATAGGAGCAGTATTTGCCGATAGACGGCCCACCGAAACCGACGGCGTTTGACTAAACCGATACAGACAGAGGGCTGATAGCGTTATTATTACTTCTCATATCCTGACCAGCTAAAATCTCACTATCCATCTGGGATTGATGGATGTACGAAAATCAGTTTTTTGCTGTACGAACCCATCTTACAAAATGTCTTCTTTCAGGACCTGGAGGTTGTATTTCACTGTCGAGTCTGAAGGTACATGCGCTGGTGTGTGAAATACACAGGTCATACTCAAGAAAGGACTTTTCACTTTATACCTGTCAGCTACTATCGCAAGCAGTAGCACTGCTATTTGTTTCTGTTGCGTCAAATGGAGGAACAGAAAGACAATAATTACATGCTGTGTATGTACAGAACATGTACTTATAGTAACTATTTTTCCGTGCTCCAACAAGAAAGAATATGATGAGCATGAAAGTAGCTTTCACTAATAACTTGTGGAACACGCACTATATAAACAAATGGTTTTCAATGTTAGCAAATTACTAGCCATTAAAATTACAATACTACGAAGATGGCGTTTAATATACTTCAAACTAAAAAACATGTTTGTATACACGAATCATTAACATTTGAGTGGAACCGGGTGAAGTAGGCAGCACTAATGGCGTCCACACGGTCACACAGCGGCTTTCAAAAAATGGTTCAAATGGCTCTGAACACTATGGGACTCAACTGCTGTGGTCATCAGTCCCCTATAACTTAGAACTACTTAAACCTAACTAACCTAAGACATCACACTCATCTATGCCCGAGGCAGGATTCGAGCCTGCGGCCGTAGCAGTTGCACGGTTGCGGACTGCGCGCCTAGAACCGCGAGACCACCGCGGCCGGCACAGCGGCTTTCTTATTCATAAATCATATTAGAATATTAGCTGTTGGTGAGAAAAGGAAAGGAAAAGCCTAATAGCACTTCTGTGGCTTGCCTAGTTTAACGTTTCGCAATATCGCTGTTTAGTTTGATCACAATCTCAACACCGTATAGCCTTTCAGGAGGGCCATACGCAACGCCATGTATGATCTCAGTTGCCCGCACAAGCTGGTTGTCCGGCCCGGGTTGCCGAACGGTTCTAGGCGCTACAGTCTGGAACAGCACGACCGCTACGGTCTCGGGCATGGATGTGTGTGATGTGCTTAGGTTATCCCTAAGTACCTGTAAATTCCAGACACAATTTTAATACTTGCTGCAGTTGGTATGTTCTTTTACATGTCTGTCGTCGCATAGTGTATGACACACACACAGACACACACACACAGACACACACACACACACACACACACACACACACACACACACACACACTCAATATTCTTTTGGGTCTGGGTTATTATTACACTTTGTAGTGCTGCCAATGGCTTCAGATTTATCACTCAAAGTTGTACAGCATTGGAAGATACCACAGGAATCAGTTGGGGTAAATTAAACCCTCGACGGAATGCGCTTTGAGTTTCAATAAAACTATCCGGCCTTTTGAAACACTCCTTCACAACAACTCACATTGCGCACTTAAGCAACGTTCCAAGCTAACTAAAATTTCCATCTGTGTACATGGACAAGATCAAGTCCCCCATTTCCATACCCCCACACCAAGGCAGGCAGCCAATCTTCAAATCATTCCATTTGGCTCCATCGACCTGTAATTTCAGCACTGGCATGTAAACACAAGGGGACTACAGAAAGTAGGTTAGACGTTATTATGGTAAGACATCTAACTTTTACTGAATTCCCACCTCACTTGAAGGTGACACAGAAACACGAAACAATTTTTCAGCATGGTCACCGAGACTGGAAACAACTGCCGGAAAGTTTGACCAATTGTTCAATTCCTCACCGAAGAACCGGCCCGCTGCTCGGTGACGGAGCCACTGAAGAACCGCTGTGTGGCAGTCCTCATTGCCGGGAAGTGTCTTCCCCCAAGTTGTATCTTCGGCTTTCCGAAAAAATGGGAAACATGGTGCAAGATTTGGACTTCATGATTGGCATTATCCCCATCTGCACGGCCTTGCCAAAAATTTCACACATTTAACAACGGCTGGGCGTGAAATTGCATTTGCTCCATATACTGACAAAATTTCACGATGAATCTGTGTGCAATCTAGATGTTTCGCCTACGAGAAACGTACTGTACGGCGTACTTCAACTTGGAGTACGTTTACAGCTGACGCACCGTTTCATTCGCGTACTCTGGTGCACCTGTTATCCCTACCGCAGCAGAATTGTGTCTGCAGTAAACCTGGAACAAATGCTGTCTTCTGACAGTGTACAATTCTTGTAGCGCAAGCGGTGGGATGTCATGTGTAATGTACTTTCTGATATCCCTAAGTACCTGTAAATTCCAGGCACAATTTTAATACTTGCTGCAGTTGGTATGTTCTTTTACATGTCTGTCGTCGCATAGTGTATGACCTGTATGTACTAGAGCCGGCCGGTGTTGCCGAGCCGTTCTAGGCCCTTCAGTCTGGAACCGCGCGACCGCTACGGTCGCAGGTTCAAATTCTGCCTCGGGTATGGATGTGTGTGATGTCCTTAGGTTAGTTAGGTTTAAGTAGTTCTAAGTTATAGGGGACTGATGACCTCGGATGTTGAGTCCCATAATGCTCAGAGCCATTTGAACCAGTTCGTATGTACTTGATAAAATTCTGTTATCGTAACCTTCTGTCCTAATTAAATGCCACGCTGAACTAAGCAGAGGATACTGTTTTTAGATGGGATTTTCCATAATCGCTAGGCTGGCGACTGGTGACGGCACCTTCGACCGATCACAAGGGTACCTGTTTGTAAACGTGGAGCTCCCTCGGAGCACAAAATTAGCGTTTGTTTATAGTTTGCCAAGATTATCTTTTCGGTGAAGCCGTTTATTTTCTTTTGCCTGGCAGCTACACTCCGCACTTGCCGCGTTAGGCTGGTGTGTGAAAGAAAGAGACCCTCGCCTAAACAAAAGCCAGTTATGGCACATACGTATATTTCCGCAGCGTTAACAGAGACGCGTTTTGTGAAGGAGAAAACGACTTGAAGACAAATTGAAACGAACTTACCGTTTCCGATCAGCATTTTTGTGCTATCGGAAGGTGCACTTAATGATGGAATCCTATTTTTTTCTGCTCAGCAGCCTTATCTTTCAGTTGGACATCTGTTCGACAACTTGCGTCTCCCTAACTTACCAAAGGCACTCAACCATGGAAAATGAAAATACATTCTAAGTTGGAATCAAAACCACGTGTAGTTTCAGGTCGTTGAGAAGTGATGGATATACTAAAGGTCGGCTAAAAGTTTACTTGGTCCATCCACTTTCTAGACACGTGCTTTATCGTTAGACCACCAGGTCTGACACATTGGTTAGTGAAGTACTGCGATCTGAAGCGTAAACAGATACCTCCATTTAGTTACTGTTAACACCTCCATTTGATTATATTTTCCTACGCTACTGCAACTGCATACGTTGCATTACATAAAGATACATTTCATCAGTATAAACATGTGGTGTCTGTTCTGTCTAGCGCTCTGTAGAGCATGTTTGGCTACAAAAGCGGTATGTGGACGAACGTTATCCTGTTGGAAAGCACCCCTTGGGATGTTATTCATGAGTGGCAGCGCAACAGATCGTATCAGCAGACTGACGTACAAATTTTCAGTCAGGGTGTGTGGGATAAGCAGAAGAGTGTTTGGTGCCATACGAAATCGCACCCGAATCCATAATTACAGGTGCATATCCAGTGTGTTTAGTAGGCATCTACATCTACATCTACATCCGTACTCCGCAAGCCACCTGACGGTGTGTGGCGGAGGGTACCCTGAGACAGGCTGGCCGCAGACCCTCTACTAACCTCCTTCTAACCAACAAACGGCCATCACTGGCATCGAGGCAAAACCAGAATGTATCAGAAAACACAACAGATCTCGACCCTCCCCTCTAAAGCGCTCTCGCTTGACACCACTGAAGTCGCAAACGGCAGTGGGCTGGGGTCAGTGGGATGCACAGTCTGGCGCGCAACTGTCCTTGAAGTAACGATTTGTAACAGTTCGTTGTGTCACTGTGGTGCCAAGCGCTGCTCAGATTGCTGCTGTATCTACATCTACATCTACATCGATACTCCGCAAATCACATTTATGAGCCTGGCAAAGGGTTCATCGAAACACCTTCACATTTCTCTATTATTCCAATCTCGTATAGCGCGCGCAAAGAATAAACACCTCTACCTTTCTGTACGAGCTCTGATTTCCCTTATTTAATCGTGGTGATCGTTTCTCCCTATCTAGGTGGGCGGCAAAAAATGTTTTCGCTTTCTGAGGAGAAAATTGGTGATTCGAATTTCGTGAGAAGATTCCGTCGCAACGAAAAACAGCTCTGTTTTATTGATGTCCAGCCCAAATCCTGTATCATTTCAGTGACACTCTTTCCCTATTTCGCGATAATACAAAACGTGCTGCCCTTCTTTGAACTTTTACGATGTACTCCGTCATTCCTATCCGATAAAGATCCCACACCGCGTAACGGTATCCTAAAAGAGAACGGACAAGCGTAAACTAGGCAGCCTCCTTAACAGATCTCTTACATTTCATAAGCGTCCTTCCAATAAAATGCAGTCTTCGATTAGCCCTTCCAACCACATTTTCTATATGTTCCTTCCAATTTAAGTTGTTTGTAATTGTAATTCCTAGGGTTTTACACACACATACCCGAGGGAGGACTCGAACTTTCGGCGTGAGGGGCCGCGCAATACGTACATGGCGCCTTAAACCACGCGGTCACTCCGCAAGGCGCTCTCGCAAGGCCAGAATCGTGTTACAGAGGTTTGAGAAACATGATAGCAAATTCACGTTGGTGTCTTGATCACAAAAATTCCGATCTGAACGCAACGTAACAGACCTGAGACGCTATCGGGCGTCAGCTCTGCGTTCACATACTACCGGTCCGTAATTTACAGGAATTGCATAGACATTACACCAAAAGTAAGAATAAAGACTGGAAATGAAATGTCAGAAGGAAGCAGCATTGGAAGAGGTGTTAGACAAGGTTGTTGCGTTTCCCCACTGTTGTTTAACGCATACCTTGAAGAGATTATTGCGAAAGGCTTAGATGAGAAAAGAGGAATATGTATTGGTGGAAACAGAATAGAATGTATAAGATTTGCTGATGGCATGGTATTAGTGGCAGAAAGTGAGCGGTCAGTGAATAATATGCCAAAACATTTGAATGAAGCTTGTGTGGAACATGGGATGCAAATAAACATAGCAAAAACGAAGAATATGGTCATCAGTACAAGCTCAGACTGTCCAATACCAAAATAGGACGATCTACCATTAGCCAAGTAAGTGCATTTAAATATCTTGTAAGCACAATAACTGAAGACTTGAGATGTCACCAGGAGGTGAAAATTCGAATTGCCATAGCGAAGGAGGCATTCAACAGAAAGAGACCCTTATGTGGCAAATTAGATAAAGGTCTAAGGAAAAAGCTTGGCAAATGTTTTGTCTGGAGTGTGGCACTATATGGGGCAGAAACATGGACGCTGAGAGGAGACGATGAAAACAGATTAGCCGGCGTGTGTGACCGAGCGGTTCTAGCCCCTTCATTCTGGAACCGCGCGACCGCTACGGTTGCAAGGTTCTAATCCTGCCTCGGGCATGGATGTACGTGATGTCCTTATGTTAGTTAGGTTTAAGTAGTTCTAAGTGCTAGGGGACTGATGACCTCAGGTGTTAAGTTCCCTAGTGCTCATAGCCATCTGAAGAAAGGTTAGAAGCATTTGAGATGTGGATGTGGAGGACAATGGTGAGAATAAGCTGGATGGAAAGAGCGAGTAATGAAAGAGTATTGGAAAGGGTTGGTGAGAGATGTCTGCTGAAGGTTGGAAGACAAAGGAAAAAAAAACTGGTTGGGACATTCATTGAGTAGGGAGTTCTTGCTAGCAGATGCTTTGGAAGGATTAGTTTGTGGGAGAAGACAGCGAGGAAGAAGGAGATACAAGATGATAGACGACATAACGGGAAGAGGAAATTATGCAGAGCTGAAGAGGATGGGAGAAGACCGGACAGCATGTAGAACTACCACGTGAAAACCTACCTTTTGGCAGAACACTGATGATGATGCATAGACATTAAGTGCCACATACCTCCAATAACCTACCAAGGACTTCTAAAATATACCCACGCATAATCGCTTCTGCGTTGCATTCCGAAGGTGGATCAAAACGCTGTGAAGCGGGTGGTAATGACGGCTTGAGTCATCGGTGTAGATACATTCGGAACTTGACTGCTGCCTCAGTAAATTTTTATTGTTTCACGTAGATTAATTGTGGGACGATGGTGCATAAATAATGAACAACATTTGGACATATGAACAATTTTTACTTCAGCAGTATGAATATTAAGTTTCTGTGTCTGCTCGTAAGGCGAAAGAACAAGCAGTGGCTATGGTGCAACAGACGTACAATTTTGAAACCTGAGATATATCCTCCATGAAAGCACAATTTCGTTGATCAGAGAGAACCTTTCTCATCGAATAGCAAGTAGTAAACAACTCAACAACACGAAAATGGTCCGTCCAAAATTTTTCAAAAAGTGAAAATTCATTTTTGTTCATTGAAACACATGTTTTGTTTCGATTTACAACATGCGACCGCAAACCAGCTGTGGCCGGACAGCAGTCTTTGCTATCTGAGGTGCGTAAATACAGCTGCTGTCGCTAAAACAAACGGGAGATGAGAATAATGCGGTAGAATGCAATATCCTGTTTTCACGTATACGCTCGGAACCTCTATTTTCGAGCTCATATCTTTAATGGGAAAATGCCTTGCCCAGATATTTAGAATTAAGTAAGGCACTTTACTGTGAATAGGAATAAATAGAAAAGAGAGAAGGAAACTGGCTAAAGGGAGATGACAATTATGAATCCTAAGAGGTAGTGAGAGAGAAAGATTATCTTAGAGTATTGTACAGCAATAAGAAAACTGACAAAGACAATCCCAAGTTGCCTGTAGACAAAAGGGTTCTGTTCTTCTGAGAGCAGTTTAAAAGTTAATTTTACGTAAGGACAGTGTTTCTACATCTGCATACATACTCTGCGAACTACCATAAAGTCCGTGGTACAGAATAAATTTTAATTTAACATAGAAACGTTTCTTCGCTTCCCACTGATGGAACGCCGGAAGAATTATCGCTTGTGCAAACTTTTACTAACCTCACTTTACCTGCACGATATCTATGGGATAAACGCATTTCTTGGGAGGGAGTAGAAAAATTTTTGTAATTTCTGCCGTGAAAGAAGGATTTTGAAGCTTAGCAAGCATGTTCTCGCCCGCTGTACGGCCTCTCTCTCTCTTTCTCTCTCTCTCTCTCTGTCTCGCCTATGTCAACTACTGTACATTTTTTAACAGTTCTTTTACGTTTGTCGCCGATCACGGAAGCCTAACCATTCGCACTGTCCTTCCTTCTATACGTTCGATGTCTTCTTTTAGTTCTCCTTCACATGCAGGGCAAAATACGAGAGTCGTTCAGTAAGTAACGCAACACATTCGTTTCGTGGTTCGTGGGATATTCCGGCTGGAAAAATGCGGAATTTGTTGCGGGAAATCGAGGAAGAATCCCGTTTCAGCCCCTGTAGTTTCATACAGTTCCGATAGGTGGCAGCGCTACACGTCACCTTCAAAATGGCGTTTGTAACGGAGGTGTATTCCAAGCAGAGAGCTTGGAGTTTCTTTTGGAGGAAAACCAGAGGATCGCAGAGATTCATAAGCACTTGCAGAACGTCTTCGGAGATCGTGCAGTGAAGAAAAAACACCGCGAGACGCTGGGCGAGGCGTCTATCATCATCCCAACGAAGTCGGGTAAATACATCCCACATCCCACGTGCCACTTGCCGCACACAGGTTTGAAACCTACAACGTTGGAACGTGCAGACACTCTCATTCGAGGTGATCGACGGATCACAATCAAAAACCTCGCTGCAAGACAAGAAGTCTCTGTTCGTACTGATGACACACTCGTCCACCAGTTGGCGTACTCAAAGGTGTGTGCCTGTAGGGGACCTCACAGCCTAACACAACATAAAGAGCAACGAAGGACCATACGTGCGGAACTGCTTGCGCTTTAAAACACTAATCATGACCATTTTTACCGAAAATGGTCAAAACCGATGAAATCTGAGTTAATTACTTCGAACCGGAAATAAACGGCAATCCGCGGAGTGCCGGCACACCACCTCTCCTCCGAATACGATATACAAAGCCAGACCCTCAGCCGATCAGCGACAATCTTCTGAAACTCTGAAGGGGTTACTCTGTTTGATGTTCTCCATAACTGTGCAACGTTCCAGTGTGAAGCGTAGCGTACTATCCTCAGGAAACTGAAGAAACAACTTCACCATGTCCGTCACCACAAGCTTGCAAACGAACTTCTCCTTCTCCATGGCAATGCTAGGCCTCACAGAAGCCCTCTCACCCGACAGGGGCTCACAAAACTTAATTAGATTGTTTTTCCTCGTGCGTCCTACAGCTCGGACCTCGCATCTTGTGGCTTCCATCTGTCTGGTCCCATGAAGGATTCGTCCCGCGGGAAGCGGTACGTGGATTATATGGGTATTACTGAAGCAGCGAGACATTGGCTCCGACATCGACCGGTAGAGTGGTGCCATGCGGGCATACTGGCCCTCCAGTAAGGTGGCGTAAGGCCGCCGTACTGAACGAAGATTATGTTGGAAAGTAGGGTTTTGTAGTCAAAAGAGGCTGGGATAATAGGTTATTTTGGAATCCAGAATAAAACAAATCTGCTTTCAGAAAAAAAAAAGGTGTTGCATTTCTTACTGAACACCCTCGTAAAATCGGGCTGAAAAAGAGTTCATGCAACTTTAAGATAGCCAACCCGCCTTACATCACACGCCCGGGATGCGATAACGAAAGTTGAGTTGCCCATCTTAATGCGCATGAAATTAAAAAAAAAAGAATATTAATGTCGTGTGACTATGGCTTCCCGTCGGGTAAACCGTTCGCGGGATGCAGGTCTTTCGATTTGACGCCACTGCGGCGACTTGCGCGTCGTGGGGGGATGAAATGATGATGATTAGGACAACACAACAGTTCCTGAGCGGAGAAAATCTCTGACCCAGCCGGGAATCGAACCCGGGTTCTTGAGATTGACATTCTGTCGCGTTTACAGCTAAGCTACCGGGGGCGGACGCTTGAAATAATTTCTAGAATTCTATTTTTCCAATCCTGTATGACTGCGCAGTCTCCCAGAAAAAAGAAAGTCGTAGGAATGGCGACGCAAGAAACCTCAGTACTAAGTGGTCTTGGATAATACGCTGACATTACAGAAGTCGCCGCCTGGGGCTTCTGAAAGGAGAATTTGATCCACCATTACAGCACCGCCGGGGCTTTGCATTCGCTAACATGATGACAAAGCTTGGGTTATGACGTTGCAGTTGCTGAACGGTCATGTCATGTACTTAAATCTTGTTGTGACTCAGAGGGCAAATTTACTTACGTTGCAGAAACAATGGTGAATCAGGCTTCCACCTATTCCGCTAGTTCTGGATAAGCATCATGCAGTCATTATCAGGAGTCATCAATTCGAGAGAAGTCAGCAAGCTGCCGCTGCCAGAGGCTCCCACCACTAGTTGGGGGCCTTCTGTCTGCCGTAAGTCGAAGTGTTGCCGATGTGGTGCCACCTGCTAGCTACCTTCCATCTGCTGTTTGTTGCAAGCTCTAGGGATCCATGGTTCGTGCCTGGACCATCGAGCTCTTCCTGTCCATCGCACCTCTGTGGGGCAGTCACCCGTGTCAGCTACCATGGATGACAATGGGAACTGTAGTTTCATTCTACACGCCCCGGTGTGGTTTTCACCGAGCTGCGTATTCGTGACCACCATCCAGCTGCCTGTAGAGGTTTCCAGAGACCGCCAGGCTACGGAGGCGGAGTCAGCACCTCGTCTGGATTTCCGAGCACGGCACTTCGTCGGGCTGTCCCGCCGCCACTTCACGCTGGCTGTGGGAAGAGGCAGCTTGCATACCTCATCACGCGGCGCCAACCGAGTCCCGCTTACTCGTTTGGGGGGCGTAGGCCGCCTTCTAGTTCCAGCACGACTGTTGTACGTCGTTGTGAAAAAACGACGATGTAACGTCAGACAACCACCTCCCACACTTGGCAATCACGATTGGGGTTGCAGACTACAGGCCTACCTGACCACTAGCAGTCCAGCTCTAACACCCACCGTAGAGGTCATTGACCTCAAAGCCGTACATTTGCTTAAAATAAGGCACGACTCATTTCCTTCCTCAACCCGAGTTCATGCTCCGCTACTTGCAGTCTCGTCAGTGACGTGAATCTAAACTTCAATTTCATTGCCTTCTCCATATCCCGCTCCATTTGAGTATGGAATGCAGGAAAAACACCTGCTTAAATGCCACTGTGTGCGTTGTAGTTCGTCCACACTTTAGTTAGCGGTCACTATGGAATCGACACGCATGAGGCTGAAACACGTTCCTAGATTGCTCATTTAAAACATTGTAAATTAACTTCCGTAGGATGGCTAGCGTCTACCTTCAAACGTTTCCATGTTGATTTCCTGTGAGTCAAACAAATTGTGTGTCCGTTCCTGCTGCCCTGGCTTCTATTCTGTGTTAGTCCTTCATGGTATGGGACCCACACACTTCGACAGTATTCTAGGATAGGCCGCACGAGTGATTTTTAAGCACTCTTCTACGTACACAGACCGCATTTTTCACAGCATCCAACCAATGAACCAAAATCTGCTAAGTGCTTTACTCACGACTGAGACTATGCGGTCACTTCGTTTCACATCCCTACAAACTCTTACAATCAGGCATTCGTCTGAGACAACTGATTCCAGTTGTGACTTGCTGATATTGTATAGGAAACTAGCTCTTTGCATTTCGTGAAGTTCATAGTTTAACATTTCAGATCATTTACAGCACGTTGCCTATCTCTGCACCACTTTGAAATCTTGTCAAGGTCTGATTGAATATTTGCGTAGATTTTTGTCATACAGTACTTCATTATAGTTATCTACATTGTCTGAAAAGGGTCTAACGTTACATGTACTACTGCCTGTCAGGTCATTAACATAGCCGGTCGCTGTGGCAGAGCGGCTCTAGAAGCTTCAGTCCGGAACTGCGCTGCTGCTACGGTCGCAGGTTTTAATCCTGTCTCGGGCCTGAATGTGTGTGATGTGATTAGGTTAGTTGGGTTTAAGTAGTTCTGAGGGACTGAAGATCTCATATGTTAAGTCCCATAGAGCCATTTGTATCCTCATTAACATACGACATGAATAGCAAGGGTCCCAACAATCTCCCTGAAGCACGTTTGAAGTTGCAAGAAGGTTCACGCCATTGCATTACGATTAGAATACGAAAGATGAGATAGTGACAGTAGTATAGTAAGTGAACTGAATTAATCAGCATCGTCATGTTGCTGATGGATGCCTCAGAATTCCGTGAGTGCGTGACTACACTGGAATTCACACTTAAATGTCTGACAGATGGTTCGTTGAACCACATTCACACTATTTCTACATCGTTCCACTCGCGAACAACACGCAGGAAAACCAATATTTAAATCTTTACCTGTGCAGGTAAGTGTCAAACAAATATTTTTTCATTCCTGGAAGGATATTGGTGGTTGAAATGTCGTAAAAAAAGTCCACCACTACGAATAACGCCTTTGATTTAATGAATGCCAACGCAACTCGCGTATTATATCCGCCATACTTTCTCCACAATTTCTCGATCTAGTAAGGATCCCATAACGGCATAGCAGTACTCTTGTAGAGGACGGATACGCGTACTGCCAGCAGCCTCTTTAGTGGAACTGTTTCAACTTCCAAGTGTTCTGCCAATAAAACGACGTCTTTGGTTCGCCTTCCCCATCTCTCTAATTCAGGTTGTTAGTAACTGTAATTCCTAGGTATTCAGTTTAAATGACAGCTTTTACATTTGTCAGATTTATCGGGTAACGGAAATGTAACAGGTTCCTTTTAGTATTAAGGTGGACGAGCTCACACTTTTCATAATTTAGGATCAGTTTTCACTTTTAATACATACTGATATTCTGTCTATAGCATTTTGCAATTGGTTGTGATCTTCTGCTGTCTTTATTACACTGTAAGTGGCAGTGTCATCAGTAAACAATCGAAGATGGTTGCTCATATTGTCTCCTAAATCACTTCTACGCGATATATTAGGAACGACAGAGGGTCTATAACACTTCCTTTTGGAACACCAGATATCACTACCATTTTATTTAATGATTTTCCGCCGGTTTCTACGAATTGTGGAATTTCTGACACAGAATCACGAATCGAGTCGCACAACCGAGACGATACACCATAGACATGCAGTTTGATTAGAAGCCGCTTTAAGGAACGGTATGAACACCCTTCTGGGAATCTACAAATATGGAATCAACCTGATACTCCCTGTCGATATTATTCATTACTTCAGAAGCGCTATCTGTGTTGCACAAGAACAATATTTTCTGAAATTGCGCTGACTGTGTGTCAATGGATCGTTTTCTTCGAGATATATCTTAATGTTCTAACATAATTTATGTTCAAACATCCTACTGCAAATCTATGTCAATTACGGAGGCCCGTAATTCAGCGGATTACTCTTATTTCCTTTCTTGGTTACTGATGTGACCTGTGCATTCGGTATTTAGGTACGGATCTTTCATCGAGCTAGCAGTTTTATATTACTTCTAAGAGTAGCGCTACTGCACCAGTATACTTTGAAAGGAACCTAACTGGTATACAGTCTGTACCAGAAGACTTGCCTTTATCAAGTGATTTGACTTCCTTCGCTACGCCGAAGATATCTACCTCGAAGTTACTCGTGTTGGCTGATGTTATTGATTTGAATTCTGGATTATTTGTTTCGTCTTTTTTGGCGGAGGAATTTCGAAAAACCGTATTTAGTAACTATGCTTTAGTGGAACTGTCATCAAACGTTTCCATCGCTGTCGGGAAATGAAGTTATTGTATCTTGGAGCTCATGTACTTTAATACGATTACAGTTTATTTGGCTTTATCAGTTTTCGAGACAGAATTTCGCTTTGGAAACTATTAAAATCATCTCGCATTGAAGAGCACATTAAGTTTTGAGCTTCTGCGAAACTACGCAACATCGAAAACTTGGCGTTCTTTTAAATTTGCACGATCTTTCTTTGCTGCTGCAACAGTGTTGTGAGCTGGCGGATCAGTTCCTCCTCATTAATTTACTTGGTATAATTCTCTTAATGTTTGTGGTAGAAAAACTTCGACGAATAGAAGGCGCTAGAGCAAAATTCGTCAGGTATGAACGGTGACGATCTTCAAACCAGTTGAACAGTATGCAGTTGGAGTAGCGCGATTAGAAGGGAGATCGCTAGAATTAAGGACATATGTGGGCTGCCGCGGTGGCGCCTAGCCGTCCATTGTCTCGTCCTGATCTCGCCTCGCCGTGCTCTTTCATGTGCGTAGCTATTGTTACCAAAAATAAAAATTCCCCCTTTCCCGACAGTCGACCATTAAACCGAATCTTTGAGTCGTTGCGTTCATTGTTCAGAAGTGAATGATTCGGTACGGGTTGTTTTCACTCTTATTAAACCCGAATGTGGCGTCACGAGTCTTTTGTGCCCCACCCGTTAAGCGGATAAACAAAACAGAATAATCGAAAATTGCCTTCGGAATTAGAGTCCAGATATTCGTCACACGCCATTGTCAAGCAAATACGGCCTCGATGGCGACAGAAAATTGGATCGCAGTCCTCTACTGTGCAATTTGATAACTATAACCTGCACGGCAGTGATATATGCCTCTGAGTATGTCATGGCTGCTGTTACGATGGTGATTTTTTTTTTTTTGCCAATACTGACTTTTTCTGTGAAGAACAACATATTGGTGTAATGCTATGAAGAAGAATTAAATCAGTTCTTTCAGTCACACATTTTTTAAACCAGTACTTCAAAAAAAAAACAGGCATTTTGTCTCAGAAATGTTGCGTCCCAATTTATCACGAAAATTCGTCTTTGGCAAACGGGTAATGGATAATAGATTGCTGAGACCAGCATTTTACCCAGAAATGCTAATAAATGGAGAGAAAGATTCAGTTTCAGTAATTCAAAAAGAAAAATTTGAGTTACATTTGGAAGGAGTTCATAAAACAAAGTCTTTGCGCTGTTTCGGTGGTACTGTCAAACAAAGGGGTAATTAACTCAGCAATCTCTCGAGGCCTCCCATTCTCCACTTCCAGGAGAGTAGCAGGCTGTTAGAAATCCGCTCCGTTAGTGAGTTGTCGTTCTATTCAGACAACAGTGGGACAAGATGATGGTGAAGCAGTTGTGAGATTCACACTGCAAATAAAGGGGTATTCGCCGCACCACAACGAAAACCTTCGAAACCTGAACCATACGAAATTATTATGAGAGTGACGTGGTGGTATCATGTACCAAAAGCATGATAAAACAAGCTATAGTGTCACCTGCGAGTATTATAAATCTCAAAGAAGCGAATTTATGGTGACATTCGATAAGTAGTTTCGTAGAATTTACGATATTTATAACTTATTATACACACTCTAAAAAAAAATCGACTCTCCATTATCCGAATGAGACGGATATCTGTACACGTGATATACCGGGTGATCAAAAAGTCAGTATAAATTTGAAAACTTAATAAACCACGGAATAATCTAGATAGAAAGGTAAAAATTGACACACTGCTTGGAATGATACGGGGTTTTATTAGAAGAAAAAAAGTTCACAAAATGTCCGACAGATGGCGCTGGACAGCAAAACGTGTATAAAAAGAGCTGTAATAGAGAGAGAATCAGATGCGCCAGCAGTCGCAGCATATTGACGTTACCTGAAAAGGCGCTTTTTTGTGAAGCTGTGTTATCAAAATGGGGAATGTGCTAGTTCAACGTTATCCTATCGCCATAGGAAGGGGATTCGAACGGGTAAAGGTCCGTTGACAGATGCAGCTGTGGCGGGAATTATTTCTAAGTTCGAAGCCACGGGTTTTTTAGACGATAGACCCCGTAGTGGCCGACCGAGCACAAGGTGTAATGCTGCTGAGGCAGTTCAGGAAGAATTGGAGACTGTAGCGGGTTCGTCTATGCACGGGGAAGTCAGCGCTCGTGCAGTTGCACGTCGCAACCGCATTCCATACACTACTGTTTGGTTGGCACTTCCGCGTACTCTCCGATGCTATCCATACAAAATCCATCGGCATCATGAACTGTTACCTGGCGATTTAGTGAAGCGGAGGGCATTTGCGATGTAAGCGTTTCAAAAGATGGCGGAAGATGACGATTTGGTTGAGTAACTTGTTGTGAACCGACGAAGCTCATTTCACGCTCCAAGGGTGTGTCAACGCCCACAACTGCAGAATTTGGGCTACGGAAAATCCTAGAACTGTCGTGGAAACTCCATCACACGACGAGAAAGTCACGGTATGGGTTGGATTTACTACATCTACCGTTATCGGGCCTTTATTCTTCGAGGAAAAGGAGTGATTCTGGTTTTGTAACTGCTACCGTGACGGGTGAGAGGTACGCCGATATGTTACAGAATCGCATTATCCCCAGCCTGGCTGATAAACACCTGCTGGAACGTACGATGTTTATGCAGGATGGCGCTCCACCCCATATTGCTAGACGCGTGAAAGATCTCTTGCGCGCGTCGTTTGGTGATGATCGTGTGCTCAGCCGCCACTTTCGTCATGCTTGGCCTCCCAGGTCCCCAGACCTCAGTCCGTGCGATTATTGGCTTTGGGGTTACCTGAAGTCGCAAGTGTATCGTGATCGACCGACATCTCTAGGGATGCTGGAAGACAACATCTGACGCCTATGCCTCACCATAACTCCGGACGTGCTTTACAGTGCTGTTCACAACATTATTCCTCAACTACAGCTATTGTTGAGGAATGATGGTGGACATATTGAACATTTCCTGTAAAGAACATCATCTTTGCTTTGTCTTACTTTATGCTAATTATTGCTATTGCGATCAGATGAAGCGCCATCAGTCGGACATTTTTTGAACTTTTGTTTTTTTTTCGGTTCTGATAAAAATGGTTCAAATGGCTCTGTGCACTATGGGACTAAACATCTGAGGTCATCAGTGCCCTAGAACTTAGAACTACTTAAACCTAACTAACCTAAGGACATCACACACATCCATGACCGAAGCAGGATTCGAACCTGCGACCGTAACAATCTCGCGGTTCCGGACTGTAGCGCCTAGAACCGCACGGCCACCGCGGCCGGCTTCTAATAAAACCCCATGTCATTCCAAGCATGTGTGTCAATTTGTACCTCTGTATCTACATTATTCCGTGATTTGTTAAGTTTTCAAATTTATACTGACTTTTTGATCACCCGGTACAGGTAGAGACAAACAAATGATCGGAATTTTTTTATAAAAAAAAGGATAATTTATTCAAGAGAGAGAGCTTCACAAACTGAGATAGTCAAAAAAGCGTTCTACCACTTCTTGCCGTTACGCAGCAAATTGTTCTGCTAGACATTGATTTTTTGTATGTGCTCTTGAGTTGGCGAACTAGAGCGTCAAAATCCCGAGATGGTTGGACGGCCCTGCCCATAATTCTCCAAACTTTCTCAGTTGGGGCGAGATCCGGCTACCTTACTGGCCAAGGAAGGGTTTGGCAAGCAGTAGAAACTCTCGGCTTGTGTGGAAGGACACTACTTTGGTGAATGTAAGCCCGGGATGGCTTGCCATGAGGGTCAACGAAAGGGGGCGTAGAACATCGTCGACGTACCGCTGTGCTCTAAGTGTGCCACGGATAACAACCGAGGGCATTCTGCTATGAAATAAAATGGCATCCCAGACGATCAAATCTGGCTGTCGGGCCTTATGACATTCGATGACATTCGACAATCAGGATGGTATCCCACGCTGTGAAGGCCACCTCCAGAAACGTCTTCGGCCTGGAATCTCAGTGATCAGTGAAGACACGCCTGGAGATTCCCCGGACAGTGGTGGGACACAAGCCTGACTATCGCCCATCATATGGCCGGAAAACCAGGAGTGACGGTCTGGGGTGTCATTTCATTTCATAGCAAGACCCATTTGGTTGTCATCCACGGAAGCCTTGCAGCACAACGGCATATCAGCGATATTCTACTCTCCGTTTCGTTGGCCTTCGTGCTAAAATAATCATGAGCTTACATTTCGGCAAGACTGTGCGCCCTTGCACACGGCGAGAGTTTCTATTGCGTGTCTTAGTGCTTGTCAAACCCCACCTTGGCCACCGAGTCGCCAGATATCTCACCAACAGAGACTGATTGGAACATTGTGAGCAAGGGCCTCTATTTATCTCGGGATTTCGACGATACAACGGGTCAATTGGACAGATTTTGGCACGGTATCCCTCAGGAGAACAACCAAAAACTGTGTCAATCAAGGTCAAACCGAACAACTACGCGCAAGGCGTTAGATACAGTTCCCCACAGTCGTTTAATGAAGAAAGTAAGAGCATATGTACTATCAGATCAATTGTGGGATTGGATTGAGGAGTTCCTACTTAGCAGAACGCAGCATGTCATTCTCAATGGAGAGAAGTCTTCCGAAGTAAGAGTGCTTTCAGATGTGCCGCAGGGGAGTGTCATAGGACCGTTGCTATTCACAATATACATAAATGACCTGGTGGATGACATCGGAAGTTCACTGAGACTTTTTGCAGATGATGCTATGGTGTATCGAGAGGTTGTAACAATGGAAAATTGTACTGAAATGCAGCAGGATCTGCAGCGAATTGACGCATGGTGCAGGGAATGGCAATTGAATCTCAATGTAGACAAGTGTAATGTGCTGCGAATACATAGAAAGAAATATCCCTTATCATTTAGCTACAAAATAGCAGGTCAGCAACTGGAAGCAGTTAATTCCATAAATTATCTGGGAGTACGCATTAGGAGTGATTTAAAATGGAATGATCATATAAAGTTGATCGTCGGTAAAGCAAATGCCAGATTGAGATTCATTGGAAGAATTCTAAGGAAATGCAATCCGAAAATAAAGGAAGTAGGTTACAGTACGCTTGTTCGCCCACTGCTTGAATACTGCTTAGCAGTGTGGGATCCGTACCAGATAGGGTTGATAGAAGAGATAGAGAAGATCCAACGGAGAGAAGCGCGCTTCATTACAGGATCATTTAGTAATCGCGAAAGCGTTACGGAGATGGTAGATAAACTCCCGTGGAAGACTCTGCAGGAGAGACGCTCAGTAGCTCGGTACGGGCTTTTGTTAAAGTTTCGAGAACATACCTTCACTGAAGAGTCAAGCAGTATATTGCTCCCTCCTACGTATACCTCGCGAAGAGACCATGAGGATAAAATCAGAGAGATTAGAGCCCACACAGAAGCACACCGACAATCCTTCTTTCCACGAACCATACGAGACTGGAATAGAAGGGAGAACCGATAGAGGAACTCAGGATACCCTCCGCCACACACCGTCAGGTGACTTGCGGAGTATGGATGTAGATGTAGATAAGGGACGAAGGTTCACCAATGCATTACTGACTTGTTCAATTTTTAAAACTAATTCGCTTGAATGAATCATCCAGTTTCTCTGAAACTGCAATCATTTGTCTGTCGGTGCATGCACCGCACGCTTACAGATTTCCGTACCATTGGAACAGTTTCTTCGTCGTGGTCTTTCTTTTTTGTCTTAGAGTGTTTTGGGTTCAACACGTTGACTGTCCTTGCAAACTTGTATCATTAGCGTACAGCATGCAATCCCTGTCATTCCGGTGTTTTCTTGAAGTGTCATACTTATGTGTGGTGTAACACTTGGCTGGCTGTCGCAATCTCTGAACGAGTCGCGCATGTTTTGACTTGGGCAGGTCAGGGACTTTGCCTTGAGAGAGCCTGTCGGATGTCTTACCGCAGAGTTTTCATTTAGACCAGTGGCTCCCAACCTGGGGGTAATTAGCCCCTGGTGGGGGGGGGGGGGGGGAGGGGCTTAAAATGAAATTTTGTGAGGAGCACAAACAAAGGAGTCTGATTTGTTTCGGTCATGAAACTAAATTACTATTAAAAGAACATCACTTTTATCACTATTTTGTGAGACTAATGCTCAGTACATAAGTTAGAAATAATTATATTAAAAAAAAACACTAGATAATAGCACGTGAAGCGAATGCGTGAGTGCCTTCTTTCTGAACTAGTCCACCCACTGTGCATGTATTTTGTACCTTGCACCAAGCAAAATCGAGACATATACTGGTACGTATACTTAAACACCTCATAAGACTGTCTTATCTGAGTTGCAGGTAGTCACCACAGTGGATCAGAAATTGTTTCATTATTCACTTCAATACATATAAACGCAGCAACTGACAACACAATAGTAACATCATTAATGGTTCATGCGTTGCTGAAGTGCCTACACATCATCATCACTATTATTATTATTATTATTATTACTATTATTATTACCGGCAGTGGTCAGACATAATGCATTGGCATACTTAAAAAGTAAGAACCTAGCAACAAAATGATTTACGAACATTAACTACGGTACATATAGTCTAACTTGGTTGATTTTCAATGGAAGTGCGCCGGCCTCTGTGAGCGAGCGGTTCTAGGAGCTTCAGTCCGAACCGCGCTGTTGCTACGGTCGTAGGTTCGAATCCTGCCTCGGGTATGGGTGTATGTGATGTCCTTAGGTTAGTTAGGTTTAAATAGTTCTAAGTCTAGAGGACTGATGACATCAGATGTTAAGTTCCATAGTGCTTAGGGCCATTTAGTGTAAGTGCAGTGTGTTGGTGAAGCAAGTGTCGCTAGGGAGGGGAGTGATGCAGGGAAAGTATGTTTTGTAACAAGTATCTACACTCAGTGTGGATAGTTACGTTTGTTTTCTGAGGAGGGGCTGTAGCTAGTACTGGCAATATATTGAGAATTGTTTCATCATTCTACAAATAAAGCTTGTTAGAAATAAGTTATGAAAAAATTTTTTTCTTAAATTTAGTTAAAAGCTAATATTGATAATGGTGAGGACAGGGGGGAGATTACTAGTTGAAGATATGCTTACCATTAGGAGCAATGACCTAAGAAAGAGGGAACAACATGGTCTGGAGGATAATGCAGCGTTGGCTGGAACAGCACTCTGGATTAAGATTTTGCATTGTACGGACGCTGGTCTGAAGATTCATCATGCTACTACACTTATTTGGGTGCGATCGCTAGAAGCACTTGGTTTAAGCCGCGCTGTGTATGCTTGTTTCGCTTAGTTTTCTTAAAAGACTTATTGTTTTTAGAGTCATGTTCATACTGAGTAAGTTATCGAGTCGCACATTATTTGAGTTGGAATGGAATTCAGCATTTCTTTGTTATCAGTCCGGAAACATGGGCTTATATGGATAACAATATCTAAGTGTGCTTCACATATCCATGAGCATTTGTGACAATCAATCTCTTTCTCTCTGTCTGCCAGTATGTGTCTGTCAATTATGCGTAAACATCGCTCTGGTTGTGTTATTTCTTGCTTGTTTTGTAAAACTGCAGATTTGATGGCGTTTTGCAACACTTGAGACGGTTTGCAATCTCCCATATAGGGCGGCCTATCTTATAATTAGAGTTCCTGTTTATTAGACTACTTTCACTAAAGTATCAGTATTCGCCTACCAATTATATTAAAGTTGTGTGTTCAAATGGATAATATGGCTCTGAGCACTGTGAGACGTAACATCTATGGTCATCAGTCGCCTAGAACTTACAACTACTTAAACCTAAGTAATCTACGGACATCACACACATCCATGCCCGAGGCAGAATTCGAACCTGCGACTGTAGCTGTCCCGCGGTTCCAGACTGTAGCGCTTGGAACGGCTGGGCCACTCCGGCCGGCAAAGTTGTGTGTTCATGAAGCCGCTTGGTTCCGCACATTCATGACAAGTAGTTACCATCTCATGATCACTGTCCCATTTAACGACTCTGTTGTATAAATAACGTATTCGCTTTTTAGTCACGCCTTTTTCTTACCTCATTTTCTTGGCTACTTATGTTCATACTGATGGGAAACACAGCTGCACTGCACAAGCGTTCGTCTGCAAAAATGGGACTCATTCCAAAAAGTATTCATTAGCATTGCAGTATTCCTTGCTTGTATTAAGTAATGTTTTTTCATCAGAAACTCATCGAAGAATTTTACATTGTGCTTACGGAATTTTACCCGTCAATTCGAATCAGACAGGGTTATTATAGAATATCACCAGAAAAATGGCCTAAGTCAATTTAAAAGATGATGCCGGCCGCGGTGGTCTCACGGTTCCAGGCGCGCAGTCCGGAACCGCGCGACTGCTACGGTCGCAGGTTCGTATCCTGCCTCGGGCATGCATGTGTGTGATGTCCTTAGGTTAGTTAGGTTTAAGTTGTTGTAAGTTCTAGGAGACTGATGACCACTGCTGTTAAGTCTCATAGTGCTCAGAGCCAATTTAAAAGATGCTTCAGAATTTTAGTTGAAGTTAAGTTTACAAAACGGCCGTTAGCTTTCAAGGATTGAACATTAAAGCAATTTTTCCTACGCTCGTGTAGCCAAATAGACAAGTAATGGGTTGCTCCACAATCTCAGCCTCAGGAAATACGCTACACAAACAGTCAAAAAAAGACACAAAAATCTCTGCCGACTAAGAATAGTAGAAGCTAGCAGAGAATAATCTGGAAAAGCCAAGAAGTGAAGTTTTCTGAAACCAAAATATTGCTGCAATGATTAAATTTCGTATATAGCTACACAGCGAAGTCGTCGAAACACATAAACTGTGAGATAATTTTAACAGAAAAGAAGCCATGAAGCTGTGATATATAGCTCAACAGAAGCTGCAGATCATGACTCTGGCGGTCGACAATTCGATTGTTAAGTTTTATCTTCGATAAAGTTTATTTCTGATCACGTGTAGACTACTGTCACGGCCCCTTATCATGGTCTGCTTTGTCCAAGCCCCTTCAACTCTGGTTAAGTGCTGCAACATACGGCCATTTTGTTTTAATGAAGCCTTCGTTTGCCTCTATGATTTTATCGCCCACATTAATGCCAAACAGAAAGTTCCTTAATGCCTCAGAATGTGATCTGTGAACCTGTCCCTTCTTTTAATGAAGTTGTGCCATAAATTTCTCCCCAAATCGATTCAAATCGATTCAGTACCTCTTCATTAGTTGTCTGATCTATCCATCTAATCTTCAAGACACTTCGTAGAGCTAAATTTCAAAAGCTTCTGTGCACTTCCTGCCTAAGTTGTTTATCGTCCTCTTTTCACTTGCATATAGAACCACACTACAGACAAAATGCTACAGAAAAAGACTTTCTTAACTCTTACCCTTGTATTCGATGTTTACAAATTCCCTCGTTTCAGGAAACTTTTCCTGCTATTGCCAGTCTGTATTTTGTATCATCTCTTCGGTATTAGCATAATCCAAATGTCTCTATCTCTGCTTGTCTGAGCTGCTTCTCGGCCATGTTTCATTTCCGCACAAGGCTGCAATCGAGGCAAATACCTTCAGAAAAGATATATTAACACCTGAAATGATATTAAATATTAAACAATTTTCTGTCTCAGAAAGGCTTTTCTTGCTGTAGTTAGCAGTTTATATCCTCTCTGCTTCGATCATCATTTAGCTGCCCAAATAGCGAAAATTATCTACTACTCATTTCCTAATCAGGTGAATCATCCCCTGATTCACCTCGACTACTTTCCATTGCTCTTGCTTTACTTACGCTCATATTCGTCTTAGTGTCTTGAAAGGAGTATATATCTATTCCGCTAACCTGTCGCCTCTGAGAAAATTGTATTGTCATCAGCCAACTTCAAAGCTTTTATTTTTTCCACCTGTAATTCAATTCTGTTCCAAATTTCACCATGGTTTCCTTTACTGAATCCTCAACACACGAATTGAAAAAAATTGAGAGATTTGCAGGGCACTCTCACTTCTAATATAGTGTTATGCTGCACAATGTTATTAGGGAAGTTGATCTTCATTACTTGGTTGCTATACCTGGATACAATCTGACTTCATACATCATGATGAAATGGTGATCTGTAGTTAACGCTCCTGCTTGTGTGCGCTTGTGAAGGAATACCGGTAAGCTTTACCTGTATTCGAAGCAATAGGGCGCCGATTTAAACAACTGCAGTAAAAGCGTATGGCAGCTGAGGGCCGAGGCGATCGTTTTCTCTGCGGAATCTGGGTGAAAACATTTGCGGACTGCAGAGATCCGCGGTCTCATTGTGCAGACACGTTGGATGGCGCCGGTCGGTCGGCGGCCGCGTCCAAGTAGGATGACTAGCATCGAGAAGTCTCCACTGCAATGGGCACAGCATTGAAGACTAGCAATAAAGCAGAGGAAGGGCCCTTGTTAGACAGGAAGCCGATGAGGCGAGTGAGAGCTTTCTACGGATTTCCGTGGCACAGGTCACTGGCGCCCAGACGTCCAGACTCTGTTACAAAAACATATTTGTTAAGGAACGACGCTTTTGGCGAGTTTGTGGCCATTCTTTAGAAAGTACAAAATGGACGCAACCGGGGAGATAACGATTTTTTGTGGAGGGCTGTGGTACCATCTAGGTCATGTAGTTAGCAAAAGACACGTCGTAAACGCGTGGGAAAGAGGCCATGAAGCTGAATCTTTTTTTTCCCCTTTCATCCCAATTAACTTTAAAGTCTCTGAGTGGTCAAATCTGTGTATGGAGACTAAGGGACAGTCCCCCATCTTCGAATGCGGTGCTCCAGCTCGTGATTGGGTTGTGGTAAGGTGGGAGTAGTCTAAGATGTAAATGTGCTTTGCTACCGATCTGGTGAGGAAAGCGGAGAGAAAGAGAAAAGGACACTCATCTACTGGTGCTCCACTAGTTAAGAACTGCAGGTCTTTACCTAAATGGTGAGACTTGTGTTCTTCGCTAGGTGCCAGGTGCCTGTGCCAATTACCTTCTGGATCATCAGAGGTACTGCTTCTAGCGTCACGCACACAATGAGTGATGCGTGGGTGTACTCATTTGTCTTGAGTCGGCCGTCTAAGCATTCTACATCTACATCCATTTGACGTATTCCGTCATGCATAGTCGTGCGACGGAGTCAGATTGGTTCAACAGACCAGAAAATGGATCCACTGCACACTGGAATCCACCAGAGTTTCAGAGGCCGTTAGGGAAGTACCTGAGTTCCGAATTAGCCGAACGCGAGACCGTCACTTGAATTTTTGGGTCCGCGCCATTAATAACAGATTGCTGCCGTCCAGGACTTCAGTCGCCGAATGCACTGTTGTGTACTGTAATGACCAGCTGCATGGTAAAGTATTCGCTGCTACGGCGTACGGCTCCAATATATGCTTCTCAGCACCCTGTTCTTTGGAACCACATTTTTCTTTATGCAATAGCAAAGTACAGATGCTTGATTGTGGCGTAGGTTTTTCTGCCATATCCCGGATTCGCTTGTATGAAGTCCGATAAAGCGATTAGTGTTCTGGCTAGTGTCGTGCGTCGGTCCCCAGCTGCTCACTTTGTCCACTTTAGACCCCATATTAGTGAAAGCGTTTATCAAATGAAAATGTTTGTGTGTCGTTTCTTTAGCTATTTTTCTTCTGTTGTGATATTAAAAATGAATAAATCTCGTTATTTATATCACAACTCCTCCCTGTGTGCTGATTAACACTACCTTTGCCATTTTATTGAAGTCCTGATTACAAAAGAAAGTAGGAAATTTGCAATTGGTGAACCGCTACCAGGACACAGGTCCTTGGCACTTTTGTGATGTTGTCACTTGGCGTCCTAGCCGAACAGGTGGACATTATGATGAAATAGAAAACAAAAAAAATATGGTTAATTAGTATGCTGTAGATATTTAATTCTGTGATTGTGTTGTTTATGTGTTTATTTGTTTTATTTATAGTGCATTTGTGCCAGTGACTTCTGTGTCATTCGTCGACGGTTTTCCTGTAGTTGCTAACGGCGTTGTCGTGTTATTTGTGTGTTACTAATGTATTTGCTTTGTATTTGGTGTTTTTGATTCTGAATCTCGTGTACTATTATCGTAGTCTCGGACTGCATACTGCTTTGCTAAATTTTTGACGTCATTGTATTGTTCTGCGTATATCTTGTGAGTTAGATAATACGGTTGTGGACGTGTTGCACGGATAATTAAAGTTTGTTGTTGATAGAGAATTTGAATAATAACGAGAAGCAGGGCAAGACAAGTGGACTGGGAGCGGGAAAATAAAGCGTACGTCATGGAGGAAGAGCGCAATAAAACCGTGGAGGTATAGTTTGAACGTAGGGAGGCATTGCTGTTGAACAGTGTTAGCAACGACGATGGCTTGCAACAAGCAAATCAGGGAGATCAAAGCAATATAGCTTTTCTTGAGGGGACAGACAGTGTCAAATAGCGTGTGATAGAAGATGTGAGCCTATCACAACATATCGAAGCAGAGGTGATTAGTAGAAATCCGGACAGAGAAGAGTGGGCGGTATCAAAATGCAATCATGTGGATACAACACCGCAGAAATCAAGCATGAGTTCGGTCAATTAGGAGGCTGAGGAAAAGGAAGAGGACTTCAGTCCGGTGGCATTTTTAATGGGTATGGAGAAGAAACTGAAGAAAAAAGTTAATGAGTTAGCACGAGGTAATAACGAGACGAGGACGGACATAAAACATATCGGTGCTCAGGTAAATCAGATGCGACAGGTACACAAGTCATGGGAAAATATACTCCAGGAAAACCTACGTAAAGTAAACATCAAAGCAAAGAAAGGTTTAAAGATTGCACATGATGACAGGAAGACGGCAGAGAGCGCCAAGACAGTAGCAAGTTTCGCAAGACGAATAGCAGCTGCAGCATCGAAAGCCAGCAAACGCACAGAACAGCAAGGACGAGAAGCAGTGGCCAATTTGAACAAGAGAGTCGAAAGAGTGGAAAAATGGCAAAATGACGCAGAGTAGCGCATCGACACGAAAATACACTCCTGGAAACTGAAATAAGAACACCGTGAATTCATTGTCCCAGGAAGGGGAAACTTTATTGACACATTCCTGGGGTCAGATACATCACATGATCACACTGACAGAACCACAGGCACATAGACACAGGCAACAGAGCATGCACAATGTCGGCACTAGTACAGTGTATATCCACCTTTCGCAGCAATGCAGGCTGCTATTCTCCCATGGAGACGATCGTAGAGATGCTGGATGTAGTCCTGTGGAACGGCTTGCCATGCCATTTCCACCTGGCACCTCAGTTGGACCAGCGTTCGTGCTGGACGTGCAGACCGCGTGAGACGACGCTTCATCCAGTCCCAAACATGCTCAATGGGGGACAGATCCGGAGATCTTGCTGGCCAGGGTAGTTGACTTACACCTTCTAGAGCACGTTGGGTGGCACGGGATACATGTGGACGTGCATTGTCCTGTTGGAATAGCAAGTTCCCTTGCCGGTCTAGGAATGGTAGAACGATGGGTTCGATGACGGTTTGGATGTACCGTGCACTATTCAGTGTCCCCTCGACGATCACCAGAGGTGTACGGCCAGTGTAGGAGATCGCGCCCCACACCATGATGCCGGGTGTTGGCCCTGTGTGCCTCGGTCGTATGCAGTCCTGATTGTGGCGCTCACCTGCACGGCGCCAAACACGCATACGACCATCATTGGCACCAAGGCAGAAGCGACTCTCATCGCTGAAGACGACACGTCTCCATTCGTCCCTCCATTCACGCCTGTCGCGACACCACTGGAGGCGGGCTGCACGATGTTGGGGCGTGAGCGGAAGACGGCCTAACGGTGTGCGGGACCTTAGCCCAGCATCATGGAGACGGTTGCTAATGGTCCTCGCCGATACCCCAGGAGCAACAGAGTCCCTAATTTGCTGGGAAGTGGCGGTGCGGTCCCCTCCGGCACTGCGTAGGATCCTACGGTCTTGGCGTGCATCCGTGCGTCGCTGCGGTCCGGTCCCAGGTCGACGGGCACGTGCACCTTCCGCCGACCACTGGCGACAACATCGATGTACTGTGGAGACCTCACGCCCCACGTGTTGAGCAACTCGGCGGTACGTCCACCCGGCCTCCCGCATGCCCACTATACGCCCTCGCTCAAAGTCCGTCAACTGCACATACGGTTCACGTCCACGCTGTCGCGGCATGCTACCAGTGTTAAAGACTGCGATGGAGCTCCGTATGCCACGGCAAACTGGCTGACACTGACGGCGGCGGTGCACAAATGCTGCGCAGCTAGCGCCATTCGGCGGCCAACACCGCGGTTCCTGTTGTGTCCGCTGTGCCGTGCGTGTGATCATTGCTTGTACAGCCCTCTCGCAGTGTCCGGAGCAAGTATGGTGGGTCTGACACACCGGTGTCAATGTGATCTTTTTTCCACTTCCAGGAGTGTACATGAAACCACGGATCTACATGCGACAGCTGCCGTGGACAAATTAGAGTCAGAGGTGCACAAATTAGGGACTGGTTCGTACGGGACAACTGCAACTCCAGTAAGCGAGACTGAAGGGATCCGAACTCTCATTTCGTTCAAATCTCAACAGGAAGCTATCAACACGCGTATGGAGAATAAATTGGAGGAGGCGCTAAGGAAACAATTTCAAATGCGGCCAAGCGCGAACGCAACAGAACCAGAAACAAATTCGGACGGGACGGATAACTCTATACCGTTAGCGGCGAGCAGAGGACATGGTGAGATGAACGTCGCATTTTCTCTAAGTCATGGAGGGTATACAAATGAGGGGACGCCGAACTAGAACATCCAAAGGACTGATATTTTCCGTAGGACGGAAGTTGTCGATATAACGCCGTTTAATTTTCAACACTTCTCACTAGTCCGAAAATTCGAAATATTCCGAGATGAGGGTAATTTTACTCACCCACGACCTTAGATGTCACAATTTGACCACTCTTTACCTCCAAATCGGCCTTTAAAAAACAAAAATACACTTTATTTGCGGACACTTGCAAGGGTCAGTTGCGTAGAAAATGCGCGGAATATCAACGACGTGTAGAGTTACCAGGAGTTCAAGGACGGCGTCCTAAATATCTACTGGTCCATGGAGACACGGACAGACTGGAATGGGAACCGCAATAGTTATGTACTACACAACAGTGGCTGGAGTGGAAGGAGGAATGAAGGCTACGGACCACAGAACAGCGGATGGCGAAACCATGGCTCGGTTTCAATGACAATAGAAGATGGGCGCGAATGAACAACGAAGGAAACAGAAATGGAGCTCAGGTCGAGGAAATTGAGATTCGGGGATCGGACTCAGGTCGAGGGGTGCGAGGAAATGATGACCAACGTCAATGGCTAGTTGAATATGCAAAAGAGGCATAAGACCCACCTGCAACTGAACTCGGACGTAGCCCCATCAATGTTATTAGATACGAAGATACTGAAGAAACATTGCTGGAAGAAAGAGCGGGGTTCACTCATAATGACGTGCATCCAATTGTTGTGGTAACCATAGGCAGAAAGGAAGTTAGATCAATCCTGGATAGTGGTAGTGAGATTTCGGCCATCGCGGAGGAGACCTGTAGACAATGTAAGGGATTGCAAGACTGGAAGGATCTATCGGTGAAGACACTGAGAATGAAGGGAGCAATACTAGGGAAGGTAACTCAAGTGAACATTTTGTCAAGGTCACCTGCTGGTGGGAAGCTTCCTGATCGTGCCAAAACTGTCAACTGAGTTGATTATTGGAACCGATTTTCTAAGCCAGTACAGTGCAATACCGGATCTAGGCCGTGATACAGCGACATTAAATAAGGATAAAAGCATCATGCTTCGTTTAATTGATCGGGCGATACGGGCGCAAGTCCCGGCGAGGTGTGTTAAGATCTGCGTCGATTCAGAAGACTGGTATTTAAGAAAGTCTAAATCAGTGTGGAGAGATGAAAGGTACTGCCACTATCGCCCAGAAGACACCAAGAACGAGATCTGTCCTGCGATACAAGAGAGGGTTTGTGGTATTGACAATATTACAGAAGAGGAGAGGGCAGAACTACAAATTGTGCTACCGAAAAACATTGAAGTGTTCCTACTTAAGACAGGAGCCATCAATAATTTCCGGTATGCGTTCCGTGTCAAAGAACATCAGAAAGTTCTTCGTCCTACCTTATTCCATTCCCATCGCATACAGCGAGAAAGTACGGAGGATGCTGTAAGAAGGGATCATTGAACCCGGTGTGCCCGCATACAGTAACCCATTGCGGGTAGTTGAAAAGAAGGATGGGTCGCTACGTCTGGTGCTTTATTCGAGGTAAATCAATACGATAATCTTGCCGGAAACAGACCGTCCGGAGAAGCTAGAAGATCTCTTGCAATGATTCCATGGTGTCGTAGTGTTTTCGTCTATTGACCTCCGTTCAAGTTTCTGGCAAACTGAGTCACGCACTTCGTGTCGTCAATACACGGCGTTCCTAGTTGAAGGACACTACTATCAGCTCCAGCGATTGCCCTTTGGTCTCATTATATCGTCCACAGCATCCATTAGGGGGCTGAACGGAATTTTGTCGGAAGGTTTGAAGAATGACACGACGTCCTATGTTGATGATATCCTCATCGCAAAACCCACTTGGGACGAACACAACAATGTCCTTGGCGAACTACTAGGAACACTAAGGCAACATGGTCGCAGAATTAATGTGGAGAAATCTTGTTTCGGACGAGGAAGGTGGATTTTCTTGGACACGCGATTGCGGCAGAAGGGATTGCACCTAATCAGGAAAAACTCTAAGCTTCAATCCAATTCCCGAGACCACAGACTAGGAAGGATCTCAGAGGGTTCCTGGGCATCGTAAATTTTTATAAGCAGTTCATTATAACGAAGGAGAATGGCGCACCAAAACTTTGTGTCTTAACAGGAAAGAAGACACCGTGGACACGGGACGAGACAGCGGATCATGAATTCAATTCGCTTAAGGCACCTGTCCTAGCTCACCCTGACTTAACAGCTGATTTTTGCTTGTGGACTGATGCAGCGAAAACAGGTCTAGGCGTAGTAATATTCCAACAAATTATGGAAGATGGGACATTAGTAAAAAGACCATAGCATTTGGGAGCCGGGTCCTTACAAAGTGCGAAAGGAATTACTCAGTAACTGAGTTGGAGGCATTGGCTATCGTGTGGCCTTTCAAAAAAGTCTAATATTCCCTGCTTGGACACAACGTCCATGTCTTTACAGACCACAGAGCGTTGGAATTTTTCCCGTCGGCAAAATTGGGACACGATAGGCTGGCACAGTGGGTTTTATTCCTCCAGCAATTTGACTTCAGCATCATACGTGTCCCGGGAAAGACAAATTAAATTGCGAATGCACTTTCACGTTCGCCGATTGGGAGTCCATATGCAAAGGGAGAAGATGTGGATAGTCACTTTATTCTATTGTGGGGAGTCGCTTTCGAGAACTTCATGGCTCCATCATTACGGGATATAAGAAGAGAGCAGGATAAAGATCTGGAATGAAGCAGCTGAAAGCACGTTGGAAGGACCACTAGGAACTCCAATTACGAATGTTCTACCTTGTAAGGAAGGGGATCTTATTCCACCGACGTAACGCAACCATCACGATCTGGATCCTTTGTATACCAGACGAGGTAGTTAATAAGGTAACCTGGTACACACGCTTAAGTTATTGTCACTTCGGACCATGGAAATGCTTCCTTAAATTGAAGGACCTGTGCCATTTTTAACAAATGGAAAGACTCATAAGGAAGGTTCTATCCTTATGCAACGTTTGTCAGAAGGCAAAACCAGACAGCCAGGCAATGACGGCAGCCCCCCATCAATTCGTTCCAAACAAACTGCGACACACGGCGGCAGCGGACTTAATGGGTCCGTTCCCGGTCACTCAGCGTGGTTTCCGATACATTCTAGTAGTCATTGAATTAAAAGCGAATTTTGCTACATTTACTCCGTTACGACGGCCCACGGCAGGCATTAACGAAAGACCACCCAGCGCAAGTAGGCAGGGTGGACAAAAGTACAGATAACGGGACTTAGTTTAGGTTGAAACAATGGGAGAACACTCTGCAGAGATACAGTAAGGCACTGATTTACATATCGCGACATCACTAGAGTTCGAACCGCGCCGAAAGATGGATGAAGGAGATGGGGAATCTGTGTCTTATCTACTGTCATCAACAGCACAGCACATGGGACGTGATGTTGCGGGATTTCCAAAATGTTGTGAATGAACTTCCACATGGTTCAACTCTCTTGGCACCGACAACTGTATTGATGAACAGAGACCCACCAGAGAAAGTATGGGAGCTAGTGGAATTTCTCGGTGGAAACAGATGCCACACCGAGAGATAATCGGGATGGTGCTGGAAAGGATTCGGGAAGCTGAAAGGAGAAGGAAGGAGCGAGAAGATAGGCTCGGGTCCGGGAATTTCGCGTTGGACAGAAGGTTCTCATCAAATCGTTTAGGCTCTCAAACAAACAGAAAAGACAGTGCCAGAAGTTCTTCAACGTGTATGATAGACCGCTTCGGATAAGCCGTGTACCGCACGAGAATACGTATGAGCTGGAGCTCGTGAGATCTGAACGATCGGCAGGAGTGCATCACATATCGCACATGAAACCCTTCTTTGAATAAAGCTGGGTGTCACGATAGCAGCAGTTACAGGAGGAGGAAGGAGAAGAGAATAAAATAGAAGGGGAGGGGCAATTTCTTTTTCTGAACAAGCCACAGGTAGTTTAATGGTCGGTGACAGCCGCACATAAGCATAGTAACAAAAGCTTTGCTTGGTTACAACAGTCGCGCTGGATTAGCCGAGCGGTCTAAGGAGCTGCAGTCATGGACTGTGCGGCTGGTTCCGGCGGAGGTTCGAGTCCACCCTCGGGCATGAGTGTGTGTGTTTGTCCCTAGGATAATTTAGGTTAAGTAGAGTATAAGCTTAGGGACTTATGACCTTTTAGCAGTTAAGTCCCATAAGATTTCACACAAATTTGAACATTTTTTGGTTACAACAGTTTTAAAGACAAGAATCATTTCTTTAGAATTTTTTTTATTTTTGCATTTCCACTAGGGTAATTAGCATAGGAAATTCTCCCATTACTGCTAGTCGTAAGAGTTAGGTATTATTAGAATATCACTGAACAAGTGTTTCTTCGTAACATGTATCAAGTTTGTAGATGCACAGTGTGTCATCTCAAAACTGACTAATTACAACTGATGAGAGTAAAAATGTGTCGATTTCATGAAGGAAACTTCGTCGTTTGAGTCCTATTGCGCGCGAGTTAATATTTTATTATAACAGTTTTGCAGTTTGCACGGAACGACAGAATCAAGTGTCACAACAACTACAGAATTTTTCATGTCTTCGAGTCCGAAACGAGTGCACGAGTATTGGAGACGGAATTCTTCTCGTAACATCTTGGAGTTCAGCTACAATCAAATTTCTTCTGTTTATTGTGTGTGGATTCCAGTAAACGCCCTAGGACGATTCGGTATATAATTCGTAGTATAGTGTGTGAAATGGGCGTCGTTGAGATTAGTTTTTGAGACCCATGGAGGTGTTTTGCATGATGGTCGTGTATTGTCCACACGAGGGGCCTGTTGACTTTCTTGTGTGTTTCGCCATGGTTTGTGACCATTTCCCAGGGCAATGTCTCATCGCTGTGGGCTGATTATTGTCATCGCCAGTGGCGTGATGTATTTGCCTATGGATATCGCCATTGTTGCGATGTTTCTCGCGAATGGGATATTTTATTCGAGTGTGGTTACACTGATAAGATATCGCGTCTTATGCGATTATTGTTCACTGTGGTTATTCGCTTGTGGCTCTCGCATCTGGTCTTCTGCACTATTGTGCAACGATATTCGTGTGGGGTCTCGTGAGTAGTTTGCGAGTGCCTGAGTGGGCGATAGTTTGTACTTGTTGCGTGAGCAAGGAATGTGTGAGCCACTTGGATACGTTTTGCAGAGTGAGTGAGGCACCCCATCAATTTGTGTGAAAGAGAAGAACAGCAGAAATTTAGCTTTGCAGTCAAATGTCGATAATACCTTGTACCTTTCTATGTTTGTTTCAGAAGCTGCAGTCGAAAATTTGTATACCAGACTGAGAAAATTTTGTGTCAGTTTTAGCAAAAAGAGAAATTCGCAGTGGTTGTTTTGGAACGTACGAGAGAGAGAGCAGGCTGGTGACATCGGCACTCATCTAGATTCACACCATACACCAGCGTTAGTGCTACCATAACGAGAAAGAAGTAATGGAAAATCTAGTAGTTCGTATATCTTTTATAGCAGTTGGGTTGCATGACTTAGTAGTTGACTTAGATGGACTCAGAATGACTCAAGTGAACGTGTGGTCTAAGCTGGCTTAGTATTCTGAGTGCATGAAAGGTTGTGGGAAATTAATACTACTCTATCATACATTGCAACACCTCACCACTACTCAAGATTATAAAGTTTTAGACACAGAAAATTTATCATTTAAAATTATTGGTGCAATAAAATCAAATAAGAAATGTAGAATAGAATAAAATTTTATTTTTGTCAAAAGAGCTCTATAAACCGTTTTATGTCTTTTTTCCTTTATTCTCGGAGTAATCATGTAAAGCAGTCCTTTACAATTTGATTATAATTCTATCTGTATTTATGCTGTAAACATATTTGTAAAAACACGTCTCTAAGACTCCACGTAAGCATTGTGCAGACTATGGGAAGTGAGTTGATGAGAAGGTATTAAGATCTGGAGAGGTCTCCGACGCCAGGGCGGCTGTAGCAGCTGGGCAGATGGGGCACCAAGCAGACGGAATAGTCAGGGTCATCCACCAGCCGCCAGCCCTGTGAGACAGAGGGGACGCAGCTCTCTCCAGGGGGCTGAGGCCCATATAGCGACCGGAGGGCAGCTGGTCGACATGACATCATCAGGCTACGTGAATGGAGGCAGGTGCGCATGAGCCTTCACGCCAACAAAAGGGCTAAGGCCCTCCCACCACACGAGCACTTTCGCCACTCCAAGGTCACGAGGGACTTACCACTGATTGCAAGGGCGGGCGCGGACCACCAGGACACAGTTGCCTGTGGAGTGCTGAATGGAGGTACTTTTACTCCAGCAGCGCCTTGGCCCACGTTGACTGCTACCGCCATGCAGCTACGCTGCTCAGTTCGCTGCTGGAATACTGCTTATTCTGCGTGTTTTACTGTCCCTGTTATCGCAGATCGATAAAACCAAGACCGCACTAGGCTAATTTGGGACTGCACAATTAAATGGGGAAGTAAAATTCCGCTTAAAAGATCATTTTGCTCGTAATGGGAAACAAACCGACACTTTCTATTGACACTGGACCTCACATGAAAGAGTCGATAAGCAGTATTTGTTTGGGATGACTCCAGTTACACACTGCACAAAGGAAATTTGAAGTGAAGTATCTACTAAAACATCAGCGAAAATGCGTGTGAGGTCTCTTAGGAGAGACACCTTGTGTAAATGGTATAAACTTATGTTTGCCTTTCTTCAGTTTTCCTTCTAAGATAAATCATAGTGTAAGTTTACCTGGAGCGTTCCTTCCTTTCTCTGTGCCCAATTTGATCCACTCCGAGGTCAGCTTCTACTATTTTTTCCATTCTTCTGTCAATATTTCCCATTAATTTGCGCCTATGATTCATAAAACTGATAATTCCATAATAATCACACCTTGTAGCACATGTGTTCTTTGGAACTGGAATTATTACATTCTTCTTGAAGGATGGTTCAAATGGGTCTGAGCACTATGGGACTTAACTTCTGAGGTCATCAGTCCCCAGAATTCAGAACTACTTAAACCTAACTAACCTAAGGACATCACAGACATCCATGCCCGAGGCAGGATTCGAACCTACGACCGTAGCGGTCGCACGGTTCCAGACTGTAGCGCCTAGAACATCTCGGCCACTACGGCCGGCCTTCTTGAAGGTTCAGGGTATTTCACCTGCCTTGTATATCTTGCATACCAAGTCATACACTTGACTTTATTCTACGTTCTATTAGGGATCTGTGTAGTCTACATGTTAGCTCCAGAAGAAAATGCGAATGTCTCTGGAAGAAGGCAGTCAAGTGTTACTCATATCTCAACCTCCAACAACATGATGTGTCTCTTCATAGTAGATAACCCATCGAATGTGCAGAACCCAAATGTAATTCTGTTCTCTTGTGCTGTCAAAGTAGTAGTTCTTTCTTAAAGAAAATCCTGTGTACTGTTGATGTAACTTTTACAAATAACAAAAAAGTCATATGTGAGAAATATGCGTTACTGGCTCACTAAGAATCTGTATTGGGTCAAAAAGGTTGAAGACCAGAAGAAAAATTGTGAAGGGTTTGGTGACTGGCAAGATGAATGTTTTGAATAGTTCGTTTTGTTTCTGCATATGTAGGCGATTCCAGCAACAGATAATTAATCGAAAAACCAGTTACATTACATGCTGTAAGAAGGCGATGCAAATGGAAAATCAGCCAGTGAACATTTAATTCCCAGTTAATAAAAGAGGTGTTTTCATGTCTACGTTTGAATAAAATGTTTCTTCATACGGTGCTATTAAATTTCTTTTCATTCCAATTAAATATGTGTTTTTAATCCCTTAATTTATAAAGAAGTCGGATTACTACAAAGCCTATGTGGGGCATATAAATACACGCCTTTCTGCTGTGATGTGAATGGAGTCGGAGAAGCAAATGACATTAGTAGATGAGAAAAAAAGCAGTGATGCCACAGACCTCAAACCAGAACAGAGGCCGATCTCAAAATCAATATTGCCCTGCGGCGTACTGGTACTGTAGGATATGGCGGAAATTAATGTAAGTTCTGTGCACAGTCGAATTTCCACTGGCGCTACGAGAAGCCTCTAAAACCGTTGACGTCGAATTTCCGACACATAAATACTTTCGTCAAAAGTCAGAACTTTCCTGGAAATTTTACCACTCTTAGATACAGAGCGGAATGGCCTTTCTGTTTTTAGCCGGTGATGCAATAACGGAAAAACGGTTCCATCTCAATGAATTTGCATAACGTTTCTATTCACGAAAACAAACCAAAAGTCTCTCTCTGTCCTTTTTAAACTTGAGAGATTTAAATTTTAATAAGACAGTCAAGAGCTAATATTTAGTTCTTTCTTGCGTTACATTACACTTACACATAGGAAAGGACTTCAAAATTGAGTTACTCATTTCGTCCCACATTATGGACATTTCGCTGCAAAAGGGAAAGGGAAGAAATGCTCTGATTTTCCTGCAAACTCACTTTTGCTGTGGTACGTGTAACAGATGCTGGGATGAAGTGCCCCGACATTGGGGAACATACTCTATACACAGAGGTGACAAGTCATGGGATACCTTCTAATGCCTCCCTTTCCTCTAACAAATTTGAATCCTTTACACTGTCCGCAGGCTTGATCACTCACCCCCTGGTGTCCCCCTTCCTCTCCACCCCCCGCCTGTTGCCATGCCTCTATAACTGTATCCCACCCTCTCTCCACACTCACACCCTCCATATTCTTCATAGCTGGCTGGTGTGGCCATGCGATTCTAGGCACTTCAGTCGGGAACCGCCTGACCGCTGCAGTCGCAGGTTCGAATCCTGCCTCGGGCATGGATGTGTGTGATGTCCTAAGGTTAGTTAGGTTTAATTAGTTTTAAGTTGTAGGCGACTGAAGACCGCAGAAGTTAAGTCGCATTGTGCTCAGAGCCATTTGAACCATTTGAGCCATTTGAACAATT
The DNA here is from genome assembly GCF_023897955.1 of Schistocerca gregaria. Lineage (NCBI taxonomy): Eukaryota > Metazoa > Arthropoda > Insecta > Orthoptera > Acrididae > Schistocerca > Schistocerca gregaria. The sequence continues at coordinate 190,115,503 of NC_064921.1, forward strand.
CTTCATCAAGGTAATTTCCAGCACCTCCCCTCCCAGATGATGAACTTCACCGTGACATCTACCCTGCTTACCGACTCTAGCCTGCCGCGTGGGATTAGCCAAGTGGTCTATGGCGCTGCAGTCATGGACTGTGCGGCTGGTCCCGGCGGAGGTTCGAGTCCTCCCTCGGGGATGGGTGTCTTTGTCCTTAGGATAATTTAGGTTGAGTAGTGTGTAAGCTTAGGGACTGATGACCTTAGTTGTTAAGTCCCATAAGATTTCACACATTTGAACAACTTCAGCCCATCCTTGTTTTTCCCCCTCCCCAGGGCCGCACTTCCCCATCATCTCCTCCCCCCTGAGCAGTTTTTCCTCCCCCCTCCCCCCACCAAGTCTCTGCACTCCCTCCACAGCTGTTTCCCTCTCCTGTCCTTTCCCTCCACAGCCCCTTCGGTGCATCCCCACCCCATTCCCCACCCCTTCACTCCCACTCCTAGCAACGCCACTTCCCCCTCCTTCCTTCTCTCTTGTAACCCCACCCCTGGCAGATACTCCCAGATTTTATTTATCATCGTGTGTGCCGCGTCGGTGTTCTGTTCTGTGAAGTTCTAAAGTGTCGTCAAGTGGTGTGGTTTTCAATCGTGTCCTCGACTTGACATCAATGGTTTTTCAGTGCTGCGCCGTCCATCACATGGCTGTTCCAATCGTTAAGAAACTTTTCATGTTCCTGCCATACTTAGACTTGCGCCTGGCTCTGTCTTTTAATTCTGTGTGGTTATTGTGTGAAAAGAAATTTTTTGTATGCTTTCCCCCATTATGTTCTTCCTTGCTTATATCTACGTTCAACCATGTTTCCCCTTTTTATTGTGTTAAATGTTCTCCTGTCCCATTGTGAAATCTGTATGCTGGAGAACAGCGCCTATGCCGCTCTCTGCCCGCCCCTGAAGGGTAGTTGAAATTACAATAAAGGAAAAAAAAAATTGCTGGGACGTCAGTCATTTCGGGTCACTCTGTAGATGGTTGGGCGGTACACAGACAAAATATTAGAAGAAGAAATGAAATGTAAGTGGCTACATGCCAGAAATTTTATGGAATATTCAAATTTAGTACAGAGAGCTCAGATCTATAGCATATGTACAGAGAACTCTAAAGGAATGTGTATTTCCCGAAAACTGGTTGCCAAATTCACAGCTATCACACCCATTCAGAATTGTGATCACAGTTTTTTTTCGTATATTTCAACAGAACTATTAATTTTTTTTTACATGTAACTCTAAAACTACAGCACACGTATCAAGAACACTCAAAAAATGTTTGTTTCTCGAAAGTCGGGTGCCAACTACACATGACTGAGGAAATGATTCCCTCTTTATTGCAGTTATCTCAAACTATTAGCTGCACAAATCTGTCTTCCTGGTTTTCTGTAGCGGTCTTCATGAGCTATAGAACATTGTGATTACTAAGTTTTTCGTAAATCTGGCCGTATAGTTTTTGTACAAGAGTAAAATTTTCCCAATTATTATTGTTTCCTTCTCGAAATTCTGTTGAACTATTCAAATTTTTTACGAAGAATTATAGATCTATAACATACCTATGTATTTCTCGACAGTCGGATGCCAAGTTCACAAGACTCAATGTTAGTGGTAGAGGATAGTCGGATGTCCTTTCTATCGTCTCCCGCCACACAACATTCCAGGAGGGAACTAGTGTGCCCCATCTGCCCACTTCTAGTGTTGTCCACGTGGAAGTGCGATAATGTTTTCGAAATGTTTGCGAAGCATGTAACTGCGATGGGAAATTATGTCCACATTAAAAGCAAGAATTATAACAAAAAGATGTTTTACTACTATCGACGTTACACCGGCCTATATTGGCCTATGTATGATTTTGGACAGGTCCTACGTTTTATTGTATTCACGTCAGGCTATGATTACTTACGATGAAATACTCTTTTCTTAATATTGTTAATATCTGGAACCATTTCTCCTCAGCTGCTACTTCACTTATGCTTAACATACATTCGTAGCTCAGTTTGTATCTGTGTACCGAACATGCTTCTCCTATTCATGCTGAGTATCTTCACTGATCTATAATACAAAGGAAATTATTTAATTATACATATTTTGAAATGAGATTCGTATTGATTCTACATCTACTCTACATCTACATCCATACTCCGCAAGCCACCTCACGGTGTGTGGCGGAGGGTACCTTGAGTACCTCTATCGGTTCTCCCTTCTAATCCAGTCTCGTATTGATCGTGGAAAGAAGGATTGTCGGTATGCCTCTGTGTGGGCTCTAATCTGTCTGATTTTATCCTCATGGTCTCTTCGCGAGATATACGTAGGAGGGAGCAATATACTGCTTGACTCCTCGGTGAAGGTATGTTCTAGAAACTTCAACAAAAGCCGGTACCGAGCTACTGAGCGTCTTTCCTGCAGAGTCTTCCACTTGAGTTTATCGTCTCCGTAACGCTTTCGCGATTACTAAATGATCCTGTAATGAAGCGCGCTGCTCTCTGTTGGATCTTCTCTATCTCTTCTATCAACCCTATCTGGTACGGATCCCACACTGCTGAGCAGTATTCAAACAGTGGGTGAACAAGCGTACTGTAACGTACTTCCTTTGTTTTCGGATTGCATTTCCTCATGAATCTTCTAATGAATCTCAGTCTGGCATCTGCTTTACCGACGATCAACTTGATATGATCATTCCATTTTAAATCACTCCTAATTCGTACTCCCAGGTAATTTATGGAATTATCTGCTTCCAGTTGCTGACCTGCTATTTTGTAGCTAAATGATAAGGGATATTTCTTTCTATGTATTCGCAGCACATTACACTTGTCTACATGATCGTCTTTTCCGAAACCCATGCTGATTCCTACAGAGTAGGTTTCTAGTCTCCAGCAAATTCTCTTGGAAACTGATTTGAAACTGATTTGAATCTAACTGTTCATGTATATATAGCCCTTACTTTCATTATAGGGGCCATACACATTTACTGTTTGTGTGCACTAAATGCTCATAGTTCAAGATTCTTCCAATTGATTTGTCACATTTAAACCTTTCTCTGGACATAAACGAAACTTATTTATTCAACTGGTCAGCAAATATAATGAGAATGACAGAGAACATGGCGCCTATAGAGATACGTTGTATAGCAGTGAATAGCAGAAGGTGAGAGAGACTCGGATTAACATACTTTGAAAAAGACAGATGCTATCTGTCCCTTGTCGGATATTAAAATTTTATCAAGTATATAGGGTAGTAAAAATGGCCGAAACGACGACTGACAAGAACTGTACAGCCATCTTTGTCTGTTCTTGCAGTATGCTGTGACGTGTCATGCAGGGCGTAATTAACTGCTTCTGGGCACCTTAGCATACTAGTATGTACAACTAATCAGTATCCTTCTTCTGACTAAAGTTTCCGATAAGGCTTCTTCTTTGTAGTACCGATTAATTTCGCATTTTATGCATCTACTTAATTGCGACCCCCAAAGTGAAACACCACATACTAAAGCCCTCCGTGTCTTCCTCTCCAGTTTTCACGCAGTCCTAGTTTCTTACATATTCGGAGGTCCGACGAACAGAGGGCGATGTACGGATGGGAAAAACCAGCCAGTTAAAATCGGTGCCGGTATTTTGATTCTGAATAATCGGTATGTTTCAGTATTTTTTGGTCTCGGTAATAATAAGATTATTTTTTTTTCATTTTCTGCTAATAAACGGGCAAATAACCAGGCGTTTGATTTCACATAGTAGCAGCAATATTATTTTTGAGTTTTAAGTAAAACGTTTTTAAAAACGACTAATGTTTATTCGTAACATTTCCATTTCTTTGAAGTACTGGATTATTATAAAATTGGGAAAAGCGGTCAGCACTGTTTTAATAAAGACGCCTACAGTTAGATACCAGCAACAAACACATAACTTAAGAATCTACGGCACAGCAGAGACAATAACGTACCTGTTATTGCTTGTTGTGACAAATTAGATAATGTTCGTCTACGTCAAATGTGCAAGACTTGCTCGAACCTGGTCAACGTCTACAGCTACATACATACTCCACAAGCGACTGTGTGGTTTACAGCGGAGGCTACCTTGTACCACTACTGGTCGGTTTCTTTCCTGTTGTATGGCAAGTGAGCGACGGAGAAACGACTGCCTACATGCCTCCGTATCAACCCTGATTTCTTTCATTTCCATACTCCTTACAAGAAATGTACGTTAGCGGCAGTAAAGTCGTTCTGGAGCCGGTTTCATAAGATGGTTCTCTAAATCTCCTAAATAATTCTTTACCAAAAATATGTCGTCTTCTCTCCAGGGACTTCCATTTGAGTTCACGAAGCATCTCCCTAATACTCGCGTGCTGATCAAACCCACCGGTAACAAATCTGGCAGCACAACTATGAATTGCCTAGATGGCTTCCATTAATACGACCCTTTGTGGGGATCACAAATTCTCGAGTTGTAACCAAAAATGGGTTGCACTACTGTTCTATAAACGATCTCCTTCACAAATGGACCACACTTCCCTATAATTTTCCCAGTAAAATTAAGTCGACCAATCGCCTTCCTTACTGCCGTCCTTACGAGCTCATTTCATTTCATGTCGCTTTGCAACACTACGCCCAGATATGCGATCGACGTGATTGTGTCAAGCAGGACACACTAATGCTCTGTTCGAATATTATGGGACAGAAACTTGAAACTTCCTGGCAGACTAAAACTGTGTGCTGGACTGGGACTCGAACTCGGGACCTTTGGCTTTCGTGGGCAAGAGCTCTACCAACTGAGCTACCCAACCACGACTCACGCCCTGCCCTCACAGCTTTGCTTCTGCCAGTACCTCGTCTCAAACCTTCCTAACTTTACAGAAGCTCTCCTGCGAACTTTGCAGAACTAGCACTCCTGAAGGAAAGGATATTGCGGAGACATGGCTGAGCCACACCCTGGGGGATGTTTCCAGAATGAGATTTTCACTCTGCAGTGGAGTGTGCGCTGATATAAAGCTTCTTGGCAGATTGAAGCTGTGTGCCGAACAGAGACTCGAACTCGGGACTTTTGCCTTTCGCGGGCAAGTGGGGGTGGGATTGTTTCTCCAATTTATCTACATTAATTTACGTTCTTTTTTCTTTTTGTTACGTTTACTGCAAGATGCCGTTCATCACACTACTCATCTTCTGTCCTACTACAATCACTCAATAACGACACCTTCATCCTCAACAAATAGCTGCAGATTTCTACTCAACATGTGCGTCGGCTCATAGAGACCAATAGCGGTCGTATCTTACTACGATGGGGCACTCCTGACTATACCCTCGTCCTTGGTGAACGCTCACCATCGAGGACAATGTACTGTTGTCTCTGCATATGTCATAACGTTTTCATAACGAAAGTCTTCGATCCACTCATTCATCCGTATGCTCGTACCTTCGTTAACAGCCTGCGAAAAGGCACTGTCTCAAGCACTTTCCGGAAATCTACCAATATGGAATCTGCCTGTTGCCGCTCATCCGTGGTTCTCAGGATATCATGTGAGAAAAGGGGAAGGTTTCTATATCATTGCTGAGATGTAAACAGTAGCTCTTTCGTCTCGAGGAAATTTATTTTATTCGATCTGAGAATATGTTCAAGAATTCTGCAGCAGACTGATGTTACGGATATTGATTGGCCTGTAAATCTGCGGATCCGCTCTTTTCCCATTCTTATATACAGGACTCACCTGCGCTTTTTTCAGTCGCTTGGGACTTTGCGGCGGGCGAGAGATGCAGTGGTTTCATGCTGTCGTCCTCTGACATTCGTTGGATTGCGGAATGGTACCATCCCTTGCTTTGAAATATTTTACGAAGAGAGGTAGCAGTGAAGTACAATGCTACATTTGCTTCAAAGTATTAAAAACCGGAGGAAGCACAACAAATCTGCGAAATCGTATAGGGACAAAACTTCCGTCATGTCCATGGAAGAGATGGTAAAGTTGATCGATATACCTACAACTTTATTGACACGCTGTAAACTTGGAATGATAATTGAGTCCTTAATTTTGTTGTTGCTTCAGGGTGAATGGTCGCTACCATCAAATGTGAAGATGCAGGGAAGTCATCCATTTGTGACCTTTCGCTCCTGCAGTCACCGAGCCCGCTTCACCTCCCCAACCTTTGCTCAAGACAATGGGATCGATTTTTGACGCAGTCTCAACTCCATGTCGATCATCTCATCCTCCTTGACCTTCATTAGAATACGCTGAAGAGCCAAAGAAACTGGGCCCCGTGAGCACGCAAGAGTGCCGCTACACGATGTGACATGGACTCTACTTATGTCTGAAGTAGTGCAGGAGGGAATTGACACCATGAATCCTGCAGGGCTGTCCATAAATCAGTAAGAGTACGAGGGGGTGGAGATCTCTCCTGAACAGCACGTTGCAATACATCCCAGATGTGCTGAATAATGCTCATGCCTGCGGAGTTTGGTAGGCAGCGGAAGTGTTTAAACTTAGAAGAGTGTCCTTGGAGCCATTCTGTAGCAGTTCTGGACGTGTGTGGTAGGCCAAGTCAGTCGGAATGCACAATGGACATGAATGGATGCAGGTGATCAGACAGGATGCCTACATACGTGTCTGTCATCTGTCAGAGTCTAGACGTATCAGGGTTCCCGTATCACTCCAACTGCACACGCCCCACTCCATCAAAGAGCCTCCACCAGCTTGAACAGTCCCCTGCTGACATGCAGGATCCATGGATTCGTGAGTTTGTCTCCATACCGCTACTAATCCATCCACCCGATACAATTTGAAGCGAGACTTGACCAGGCAAAATGTTTCCGGTCATCAACAGTCCAATGTTCACGGGCCCAAGCTAGGCGTAAGGCCTTGTGTCATGCAGTCATCAAGGGCACACGAGTGGGCCTTCGGCTCCGAAAGCCCAGATCGGTGATATTTCGTTGAATGGTTCTCACGCTTACACTGGTTGATGGCCTAGCATTTAAATCCGCAGCAATTTACGGAAGGGTTGCACTTCTGTCACTTTGAACGATTCTCTTCAGTTGTCGTTGGTCCCGTTCTTGTAGGATGTCTTTCTGGCCGCAGCAATGCTTGAGATTTGATGTTTCACCGTATTCGTGATATTCTCGGTACAATCGTGAAATGGCCGTAAGCGAAAATCCCCACTTCATCGCTACCTCGGAGATGCTGTGTTCCATCGCTCGTGCGCCGACTATAACATCACGTTCAAACTCTCTTAAATTTTGATAACCTGTCATTGTAGCAGCAGTAACCGATCTAAAAACTGCTCCACGCTATTGTTGTCTTATACAGGCGTTGCCAACCGCAGCACCGTCTTCTGCCTGTCTACGTATCTCTGTATTTCAATATGCATGCCTATACCAGTTTCTTTGGTGCTTCATTGTAATTCAATCTTTGTCGAAGTCGAGCTTTATTACTGGAAGTAATAGCAATAAAAAAAAACCGGAAAGCGGTTATTTCAGAAACCGGTCATTTTGAGTGGTTTTAACAGTAAGGTAAAACTGCATAGGAAAAGAAGCGGTGTACCCGAAAAACGAATGTATCAGAGATAACCGCCATAGCCAGCGCAGTGTTCCACAGCAGCCTGCTACTACTTGCCGCGCACTGGCGGGCGATTGGCCGCCGCTTTCCGCTCTCCTCGTGACCGCCCGTCACGATTTCGCGCTCGTTAATAAATATTTATAGCCGCAGCTGCTCCGGCCGGCCGTATTAAGAGTAACGCACCCCCGTCCACGGCGGCCTTGGCCGTGAACAGCAGTCCGTGTTGCGGCCCCGTCGACCTGCTCCAACCCACCTCACCAGGCGCTTTAGGGAGCCACGACTTAGAACTCTCCCTACCCCGTGCAAGCTGTCACTCCTTTTGAAAATACATACGAGTGTTTTTCACTAGATAAATACAGTCTGTGACCTGAAATGTATCTCCAGACAATGAATATGACCCGCTGATAACGGGACATGACATTACATTGCGGTGACAGATATCTTGGAGTTTTTGTTGTGTGGTCTTTAGTCCAGAGACTGGTTTGATGCAGCTCTCCATGCTACTCTATCCTGTGCAAGCTACTTCATCTCACAGTACTTACTGCAACCTACATCCTTCTGGCGCATTATTGTGGCCAAGATAGGTACTAAGCCTACGCCTACCACAGTAGTACAAGTTTGTATGCCAACTAGCTCTGCAGATGACGAAGAAATTGAAGAAATGTATGATGAAATAAAAGAAATTATTCAGATAGTGAAGGGAGACGGAAATTTAATAGTTATGGGTGACTGGAATTCATCAGTAGGAAAAGGAAGAGAAGGAAACGTAGTAGGTGAATATGGATTGGGGGTAAGAAACGAAATAGGAAGCCGGTTGGTAGAATTTTGCACAGAGCACAACTTAATCATAGTTAACACTTGGTTCAAGAATCGTAAAAGAAGATTGTATACGTGGAAGAAGCCTGGAGATTCTGACAGGTTTCAGATAGATTAAATAATGGTACGACAGAGATTTAGGAACCAGGTTTTAAATTGTAAGACATTTCCAGAGGTAGATGTGGACTCTGACCACAATCTATTGGTTATGAACTGTAGATTAAAACTGAAGAAACCGCAAAATTTTCCTGTAGGCAGTATCTATCTTACCCCTCGTGAGATAAGCCTCTACATCCTTACATTTGTCCTCTAGCCATCCCTGCTTAGCCATTTTGTACTTCCTGTCGATCTCATTTTTGAGACGTTTGTATCCCTTTTTGCCTGCTTCACTTACAGCATTTATGTATTTTCTCCTTTCGTCAATTAAATTCTATATCTCTTCTGTTACGCAAGGATTTCTACTAGCCCTCGTCTTTTTACCTACTTGATCCTAGCGATATGCAAATCCACAGGAGACGGTAGTACCGCGTACGCAAGGTAGAAAAGCGCCGTGTATTGTTGGAGCTCTCATTTGTATTCAGGTGATTTACATGAAAACGTTTCCGAAGTGATTATGCCCGCACGACGGGAGGTAACAGCCTCCGAAAGCAGAATAGTAGCTGGAGCTAAACGTTTGGGACATTCCATTTCGGAAATCGTTTGGCAACTCAGTATTCTGAGAACCATAGTGGTCGACTGCCTTCGCTTAACGATCGACAGCGTAAGCGTTTGCCTAGAATTGTCAGTGCTAACAGACAAGCACCACTGCTTGAAATAACTGCCGGAATCAATGGGGGGCGTACGTCAAACGTATACGTTACGACAGCGTGGCCAAATTTCTCGTTAATGAGCAATGGTAGCAGACGAGGGATGCGAGTGGCGCAGACGAGTCCCGGTTTCACGCTGGTAAGAGCCGACGGTAGGATTCGAGTGTGGCGCAGACCCCACGAAGCTATGGATCCAGTTTGCCAACAATGCACTGTGTAAACTGGTGTCACCTCAGTGTAGAACTAGTAGAAATGGTTCAAATGCCTCTGAACACTATGGGACTTAACATTTGAGGTCATCAGTCCCCTAGAACTTAGCACTACTTAAACCTAACCAACCTGAGGACATCACACACATCCATGCCCGAGGCAGGATTCGAACCTGCGAACGTAGCTGTCGAGCGTTTCCAGACTGTAGCGCCTAGAACCGTTCGTCCACTCTGGCCGGCTGTAGAACTAGTACCAAGCGGTCATGCGACTGACGTCGATGACGTACGTCACGAATGCTAAGGAACCTTTTACTGATCCTTGCCATTCATGGAAGGGTATTGAAAGGGTACAGTACCCCCGACATTGAAAATAGGTACAACATTCTTCGTTATTCTTGTCAGAACAACATTTTTTGTAATAATAACTCAATTTCACTTAATACACCGAAGCCAGTGTAGGAAAGAATGACAATTTATTTATTTAATTGATCACATGTGCACTCCCACAAAATAAATCCTTACACCCAATTTGGTGAGATCAGTGAAATTAATGAATGTATGGTCATCTGCTAACCGCACATAGTGAATGTGCAATATATGATCATCTTTGATACTGTTATTTGGTCACCTTTGGTGGAACCAAAGAGATGAAATTTACCTGAGCTTTGAGCGCCTGAAATGTGGCTGACCGATACGGTAGCAAGGTGCTCCCCCACTTCGGCAGAGGTGCGGGAGGACCTGAAGAACGGCTATGTTTCAGCACTCTGGCGCTGCATCCTGTGTTGGTAAGACCTGTCTTAGGTGTGCTCCGTAAAGACAAAACAGTGGAGAGAATGGTATGCATGTGGAATACTTAAGAGTAGTTTGGAATAATATATTCTCTATTTCAGGAAATTTTGTGGGGAGGATTAAGTGTCAGGCAGGTAATATTAAGGAGATCGTAGTAATCTTCGGAAGTGACCAACGGTCACAATGAAATTACATGTAGAAATAAGTTGAAATACTTCCGAGTGCTTCAGTTAAGCTGAATTACTGGCGTGTGTACTATAAGTTGAAAATATTTAAGAAATGGCGTTTGCAGGACTTGAAATTAGAGGCGAGTACTTCCACGTGGTGAGTACTGTGTGAGTCTCCTCCTGTGTATGAGACAAAGGATAAAGAGAAGTACTCGTCCATGGTATCAGTTGAGAAGTCGCGTGTGTGACGAATATGTTCTTAATATTACATTGCGTGTTATGTTTCCGTGTGACGCTGGATTCAAACTCTAATACTCTGAGAGAGAAGCAAGGCGAGTCAGCCGTCTATACAGCAACGCCACTTGGTTTGCATTTCACAGAAAGACGTGCATATATCCTCCAGAGTCGTAGTAGGAAAGAAAATTTACGAAGTGGGGCAGTGTCGTGTGAAACTGGGATGAATACTAATTGAAGTGGGAAAGGTGAAAGTGAAGTGATTCTAAGTTGTGACTATTCTTTGTGATGTATGTTGCCAGTGTGATGTGTTTCATGTAATTTAAGTATGTGTGGTGTGCATGGGAGAGTAGCAAGATAGGTTCAGAGGCAGTGAGTTACGCATGTTCCTTTTTGTATCGCTCGGTCTGGAGGAACTTTTTGTGATGATGGGTGCGAGAGTCGAAGTGTGAGATACAGCAAAAGATCCACCATCCTATCCAGAAAGTGCACTGTAGCGTTAAATAATTACGAGACCATAAGATAGAGAATCACCAATGTAAAGCCATGCCCACTGGGAGGAGTTTCTCATGTGTAATTGTTGTATAAAATATAATGGTGTGTTTAATCTTTGAATCATAATATAATTTATCGGACTGGAAAGGATAGTGAAAAGAATAAGATTGGTGGCCTTGTTCTTCGAGTAATGTGTAGTCATGATATCCAGAATTTATAATGTATGCGCCACTCATATTCCGTGCGATGGCCACGTGTTGGTCAAAGCCTAGGTGTAAGAAAGGAAATGTGGTATTGCCAGAGCATAGTGAACAATCAGAGTTGTGTAAATTACTAATAGTCAGATGTGCATTATACGTTTCCGTTGCGTAATATTCAAACAGGAGAACAATTTGTAGCTTAATTGTGGGTACTAGAGCAGAAATATGAATAAATCTAGTCGCTTGGCATACAACTCATCTTGCAGGCCTGACTGCTTGATGCCACAGTACGAGCAAAGCATGTGGGTGCCTCTCAGTATATATCATTTACATCATATATAGAGCTCAGAGTGAAGATGTGCGTGATCGCAATTAGTTTGTAAACATCAGCTCACATACAGTGGAAGGGTACTACTCAATAGGTGCGGAGTCTGACTGCTGGAGAGCATTTGTAATCTCCTTGGAGAAAGCTGGAATTAAGTAGCTCTGATGCCATCGAAGATATCCGGCACGAAGGAAGACGAATATGATGTATATAAGCGATTTTTGTTAGACAGTAATATTAGTTGGTTCCAATGTAACGTGTAATCTTTTGTGAAAGTTTGTGACAATATTCAGAGCTAATTGGAACCAGTCTACACTCTATTTAAGTAGAGAAGCACTGCTTTGTTTTATAGCCACTTCACTTATAGCTATCTGACCAGAAGAAAGAAGTTCGATGACGAGGAAGAACAGGGCACAGTGTAGCTGGACCCTGAGGTAAATCACGAGAGTTGCAAGACTAAGTCTCTGGCCCAACTGAACCGATCATTGACTGGAAATGGTTGTTTTCTGCTACTTGGAGACCGTTTCAGCTACTGAAAGATGGATTTTTTGTGGATGAAAATGCGCCCTGTCACCGGGCCACGTTTGCTCGCGATTGGTTTCAAGAACATTCTGGACAGTTTGAGTGAATGATTTGGCAGCCCAGATCGTCCGACATGAGTGCCATCGAACATTTATGGGGCATAATAGACAGGTCAGTTCGTGCACGAAATACTACACCGTCAAAAATCTTACACCAGCTACACTTTCACAATTAGGGACGACTCTAGAGGCAGCACGGCTCGATACTTCTGCAAGGGACTTCCAACGATTTGATGAGTCCATTGCCACCTAGAGTTGCTGCACTACGCCGGGAAAAAGGAGGTGCGACACGATGTTAGGAGGTCTCCCATGACTTCTGTCACCTCAGTTTAAACTAGCCATTAGGAAAGGTTGCGCAACGAAAAGGGGGCAGAAGTTCTTGGAAGTAACACAATTGAATGTTTAACATGCTCATGAACGAAAAACCGCATGCTCTGCGACCTAAGACTGTATTAAATCGTAGCTGAGACGTCTGATTTGTGGACGGACCAATGTTTCTGTCGCCTGTTGCAACTACTGCCTGGAACCCGAAAACATGACGCTGTGTGGCCAATGTGATGAATTGCAATTACGTTGTCTCAGAAGCAAGGTATCTTGGAGAACTGTACCAGCGTCAACTTACGTAGATTGCTGAATCTCTTGCAAAACAATAAATACTGGTGAGTCAAAATGGTTCAAATGTCTCTGAGCACTATGGGACTTAATATCTGAGGGTCATCAGTCCCCTATGATTTAGAACTACTTAAACCTAACTAACGTAAGGACATCACACACATCCATGCCTGACGCAGGATTCGAACTTGCGACCGCAGCGCCGGCCGGAGTGCCCGAGCTGTTCTAGGTGCTACAGTCCGGAACCGCACTGCTGATACGGTCGCAGGTTCGAATCCTGCCTCGGGCATGGGTGTGTGTGGTGTCCTTAGGTTGGTTAGGTTTAAGCAGTTCTAAGTCTAGGGGACTGATGGCCTCAAATGTTAAGTCCCATAGTGCTCAGAGCCATTTTTGAACCTCGCGATTATCATCAGTCGCGCCTTGTAGCAGTAATAGCAGAAGCTACCACCACCTGATGATGTCGAGCAGCTACATCGGTGAAATGCTGTGCTAGTTACAGAATACGATCAGGCGACATAGTAGAGAGGCATATTTGCAACATACCCTTCGGGAAAACACGGGAAGTCATAGTTCTACGCCCGGTACGGTATTACCCACATCGCGTCAACACTATTCTGCACACAGTCGAATGGGGATGCGGAATGAATGGTGCACACCTTTACATCAAAAAAATGCTTTGAGGACTCGTCCGCCGACATAGCATCGTCTCTGTTTCTCAGTACCTATCAGACAATACTGCCGAATGGCAGAAGCCCAACAGAGGTTCTCTATCACCGACAGCTCTGGATTCTGCTGTAACTTCTTTGCTCTGCGCCACGGCCCATGATGTACTCGTGCAGAACGTGATACGACCCGGGCGTCTCTGTCTGGGTGTCTAAGTTGCCGGCCGCGGTGGTCTCGCGGTTCTAGGCGCGCAGTCCGGAACCGTGCGACTGCTACGGTCGCAGGTTCGAATCCTGCCTCGGGCATGTATGTGTGTGATGTCCTTAGGTTAGTTAGGTTTAAGTAGTTCTAAGTTCTAGGTGACTAATGACCACAGCAGTTGAGTCCCATAGTTCTCAGAGCCATTTGAACCATTTTGCTAAGTTAGGCCGGCAGACCAAAGCTTAAAAAAATCTAAAAATAATGCATGCTTCAGTTTTATTATGATTTAAACCCACGAGTGTAACTACTTTTGATGCCTACAGTTAAGTATTAAAACCATTTCTGAGGTAGTGACGGTGACTTATTGTAGATTAAAAGATGACATAAAGAAATAGTTCCCGCAGGAAACAGGAATCGATTTTTCATGATTTGTGAACGTATGTTTTGTTGTTGTTGCGATCTTCTGTCCTAAGAATGGTTTCATTCATCTCTCGAAACTAGCCAAACATCAGAACACCTCTTCATCTCTGCATAACTACAGAAATTACGTCCCTTTGAACCTGTTTACTGCATTAAAATGGGCGAGTTTTATACCTCTGTTTTCCAGTAACACGTCCCTTTCTTTAATCAAGTTATGAAATAAATTTCTTCATCCGCTATTTAGATTCAATACCTCATTAGTCTTTCGATGTATCCACGTAATTTTCGACCTTATTCTGTAGAACCATGTTTGCAAAGATTTTTTCTCTTCTTGTCTGAAACACATATTGTCCAAGTTTGACTTTCATAGAAGGCTACACTCCACACAAATAACTTCAGGAAAAACTTCGTAACACTTAAATTTGCGATGAAATGTAATTAATTCTGACATCGGTCGCAACTGAACGTTGAAATGAATTCAGTGGCAACAAGTGCAAATTTGTGTTCAAAAGAGTTTCGAAAGTCGATTACCTGCTTTACGCAAGCGGCGGCCATATGTGCTTCGGCTATCCAACCATGCTTTCTGCCCGACTCGATCTCCCATCCTGCTGCACACTACTTACGTGGTAGTTACTCCGATTGTATGTTTGTTCAGAAACACGTGCTGAACTGTCTTCCTTTTTGCGAACAAATACGTGTAGCACGCGAGAGTCTTTAGTATCTTCACAGGGAAACTAATTTCCTCATAGCCGACGATCCTTCGGCGTTAAATACACGATCCTCGGAATCCCCTCCGCAGCGTTAATTATTCGCTAATAAATCGATGTTGTATAATTAAGTACGTCATGCAGCTATTATCATAAATAATGCACAGATTGTGGGCCGTTTAATTAGTCAGATACTCTGCGGAACAACCCTGCCGTATTTACTCAAAATGGTTTGTGATGCAAAGTTATTAAACTTCTGATTACAATGTTCATTAAACCTTTGTGGATACGGCTTCCTCTCCATAAATTACAACAGCATCGATTTCGCTTCCTTCGTTGAACATCATTTCCTGCAAGCACACAGAAAATCACACAGTACTTCAAACAGTGGTTTAGCATAGATCTGTCCACAGTAGTCTGCGTTTACCATTCAATAGTTGACCCTAAGGAGTGCTGCAGCTTTTCTTCCAGACTCCCATACTGAACATTTAAAGCAAATTACGGTCTTTGCATCAGTCTGGTAGCTTATCGAGTTCAGACTGAATATTTGTGCAGATTTTATCAGACAATACTTTATCATAAACACTGCATCATCTACGAAAAATTTGATATTAGTGTCGACTTTAATACAGTAAATATTATTATACTAATACTATTGATATTATGTCATCCACCCAGTCCCAAGTTATCAGTAAGCAGGTACATGAGCGATAGCATTGGCACGTAGATCGGACATAATTTCAGAAAGAGTGACCAGTGTGTAGCAGACAAAGAACAGTGGACTGCCTGTGAGAAGCGTGGAGGGAAGACTGCCAGGTCGTGGTCTCCTTTATTGCCTTCTGTTTGTGCAGTGCGAATCATTCTGAGTTCCAGATATCCAACAATTGATGGCACGGAGCCGACCAAAAGTCCAATTCTGAGACCTGTATTTGCAAAACTGGCATCTTCGTAGCTAATTTTGCCAAGTGATTGACTTACTCATTCCCTGAGATCCCAATATGTGAAGAGGTCTAAATAAAACCGACTGGCCATCCAGCTTGATGGAGGTCATAAAGAAGATCCCGGATAGTCATATCTAATGAGTGAAGGCTGCTCAGGGAGTCACTGCAGATTAGAAGCATCTCATTGGTGCAATAATAAGCATGGCTAAGGGTTCACTTGACGGCGAACAATTCAGAAGTGAAGACATTGGATACATTCGACAAGGAGCATAATTCTTTGCACCTGTAAGACCGGTTCATCCATCAACCACTGAACCATCAGGTTATATCATGTCCAAAGCTGGAAATGCATCGAGGACAGCTAGAAACAAGTAATGACATAACATGGGGAAAAGTGAATCCTTCAGTTCATAGGATAAATCGAGACAGATTCGAAGTCAGGGTACACGCCATGGGATGCACGTGATGCTCCCTGACAAGAGGCAAGAATGGGAGAAGTTGGAATTCAGAGGAGAGACGCTGTAGTTGAAATGCAATTGTGACCCCAGTTCGGAGTCTCTGTTGTAGGATGTGGGCCTTCCTACTAGGAAAAAGGATGTTGCAGTTTGGATGTTTAGGAGAGCTGCCAATATGAATAACATAATTGAGTAGCTGTTGTTGGCACCTGATCCATAGTGAAGGGACCTAACCTCAGTGGGCAGGCTGTTCACTGGGCTAGACTGAAGACTCCTGGTTCAACTCAGATCCCACAGTGGCGTATCGGGTCCAGTGATTGAAATGCTAGAGCGATGCCAAACCATATGTCATACACCCATAATCAAGATGGAACAGAATCAGGGCTTTGTAAAGCTGCAGAAGGGTAGTGTGGTCTGCATCCCAGCTGGTGTTACTGAAACAAAAAAATGGTTCAAATGGCTCTGAGCACTATGGGACTGAACATCTGAGGTCATCAGCCCCCTAGAACTTAGAACTACTTAAACCTAACTAACCTAAGGACATCACACACAACCATGCTCGAGGCAGGATTCGAACCTGCGACCGTAGCAGTCCCGCGGTTGCGGACTGAGCACCTAGAACCGCTAGACAACCGCGGCCGGCAAAGACATGATGTAATCGAAATCAAATAAATGTAAAACAGTACCGGTTCGTGGGAATTATACTACCGGTATCGTTTTTAAGCGGTTGGATTTTCCTATACCTACTTACTGAGACAGAGAAGTGTATTAAGGTGTGGCCAGCACCTTTGCTTAAGATGTTGAAGTTAGGGAAGCCACATCAACTGGGCATCAGAGACCAGTCCCAACAAGTTATAAGTCTCCACCACAGTGAGTAATTGGTCGTTTAATTAAAGTTCTGGTTGTGGATGAACAGTACTATGGTGACAGAAGTGCATGACAAGAGTCTTTGTGGCGGAAAACTGAAACCCATGCGTGAAGGGCCTATGACTGCGCCTTTAAAATGGCGCCCTGCAGTTGGCGATCAACGACACCCACACTAGAGGACCAATTGTAAAATCAAGAATCATTGGCATAATGGGAGAGTGATACTGAAGATCCCATGGCTGCTTCTAGACTGTTGATGGCAGCGAGAAAGAGAGCGACACTTAATACAGAATCCTGCAGGACCCAATTTTCTTGGATATTGTGGGGGGGGGGGGGGGGGGGAGAAGGAGGGGTACTGTGAGAAGCACCAACTCGAACATGGAAAGCATGGTGTGACAAGAAGCTCTGCACAAACATCGGAAATGAGCCCTGGAGACCCTTATCACCTAAGGTAGTGAGGATGTGGTTAAAACAAATGGCTCTGAGCACTATGCGACTGAACTTCTGAGGTAATAAGTCGCCTATAACTTAGAACTAATTAAACCTAACTAACCTAAGGACATCACACACATCCATGCCCGAGGCAGGATGCGAACCTGCGACCTTAGCGGTCGCTCGGCTCCAGATTGTAGTGCCTAGAACCATAAGGTCACAGCGGCAGGCGAGGATGTGGTACTACCATGTGATGACATAAGCATTTTGTACGTTGAAGAAAACAGAAATAAGGTGTTGACGTTGGTCAAAGCTGTATGGATGGCACACTCCAGGCAAACCAAATTGTCAGCAATGGAACAGTGCCTGGGATGGAGCCAGAAGGCCTCAAAAGTCAAGGAGCCAACACAGACGCCAGCTCACCATGCATTCACGCAACTTACAGATGACGTTGGTGGGAGTAATTGGGCGATACCTGTCCATCTCTAGGGGATGCTTACCCAGTTTCAGTACTGGGTCGATGACGCTCTACTGCCGTACAGTTGAGAACTCACCTTAAATCCAGATAGGATTAAAGATGGAAAGGAGATGACGCTGACAATCTGCCGGTAGGTGTTTGAGGATTTGTTTCTAAATGCAGTCTGGTCGTGGGGCAGTTTCAGGGCAAAGAGCTAGGAACTGAAGAATTCTCACTTACCAAATAGAGCGTTACAGGGATTCAGGTGGTGTGTAGTGAAAGATTAACGTTGTTGCTCAATCCACTGTTGAATAACACGAATTGCAGGTTGGTAGTTCTCAGATGCAGAACCTCAGGCATAATGCAGAGTAAAATGTTTAACTAAGGCAGCTGAGTCACTGATAACAGCACCATTCATTCAAGGAAATATCAGGTGCACCTGCAGGGAACTGGTATCTGTAGAGGCAGCCGATTCTCGACTAAACCTGCAAAGGAGGTGTACATTGTCCAATGGTTGAAACGTACTGTCCCCAGCGTTCTTGCTTCTGTCATTTTAATAAGTAGTGCACTTGGGCACAGAGCCATTTAAAGGCAATGAGGTGCTTGACTGATGGATGCAGTTTATGGCATTGGAGAGCCCGCCTATGATCTCTAATGGCCTTAGTGGCTTCCAAGGTCCACCAAAGCACTACCTTCTGATGAGGGTATCTCGAAGAATAGAGCATTGTTGAGTTGGCTGCATACTGGGCAGCATCGCCAATGCCTCCACTTAGCAGCAAGCTCAGAACAACAGTGGTGGTGAAATAATCCCAGTTGGCATTGTGGAGAGCCCATCTAGCCAGGTGCCCAAGGCAGTGATGTTGAGAGAGGAACAGGAAGATCGGGTAGTGGCTGCTACCACAAAGGTTATTGTGGACGCTCCAGTTGATGGATGGGAGATGACTAGGGCTACAAACAGAAATATTAATGGCCAAGTAAGTTCCATGTGCCACCGTGAAGTGTGTAGAGACACCAGTATTTAAGAAACAGAAGTCGAGATGCGCCAGCAATTTTTCGGCTTCTTTACCACTGCCAGTGATTGTGGTGGCTCTAAGCACTATGGTTATCAGTCCCCTAGAACTTAGAACTACTTAAACCTAACTAACCTAAGGACATCACACACATCCATGCCCGAAGCAGAATTCGAACCTGCGACCGTAGCAATCGCGTGCTTCCGGACTGAAGCGCCTAGAACCGCTCGGCCACTGCGGCCGGCCGGTGATCGTGGTTCCATTACACAAAGGGTTTTGAGCATTGAAGTCGCCCAAGGTTAGGAAAGTAGGAGGAGCTGAGAAACCAATGCAGACAATACGTTCTAAGACACTCCATCATTTTGATAGGGATAAACATTATAGATGGTAAAATTCAGAAATGCCGTTACCAGAACAGCCACAACCTCCAAAGTTGAATCAAGAGGCACAAGTTCACTATACAAAGATTTCAGAGGTGCAAACTCCATCTGACACCCTATCATAACTGGAACGATTCTTAAAATATCCCTGATGGCCATGAATAGCAGGGATCTGCCTTGCTGGAAACCAAGTTTCCTGAAGGGCAGTGCAGCAAGTAGGGGAGGAGCATAAGCGATGTTATAGCTCAGCCAGGCCGTGGAACAAACCGCTATAATTCCACTGCAGAATCGTGCTGTTGGTATACTGGGAGGGCATTAATGGACCAAGGATGCAGGTTGTGTCCCAGGGTCATCTGCTACCACTAGGTGAGAGTGTGTGATATCAAAACACATAGGTTCTGAGATATGGTGTGTGGTGAAATTTAGAGCCTCCGGAGCCAGCAGGCTCGCTGTCATCATACAGAAGCAGAACATTTGTGATCCAATGGTTTGGGTGCCACAGAAATTTCCTTTCTCTTGGAAGACTTCTTTTTCTCTTTTCTTTATCAGGTTCAGATTGCTGGGAGGGTTTCTCTGAATTAGTTTCAGGGGCTGAAGAAGGTCATGAAGCCCTACAACCAACAGCCTTGACTGGTTCAATCGCTGGCTGGTAACCAATTGCAGACTGGCAGACACCTTGGAATAAGTGCCCCAAAGGACCCCTTACTGGCGTAAGAAGTCCGACAAGTCTCCAAGCAGGGAAGGGGAGCTGCGCCCCCTTTGTGTGGGGAGTGATTGTTCCAAAAATGTGTGTGTGGAGAAGCAGCAGAAGAACAGCTTATAACTATCAGGGGGGCACTCACGGTCGAGTGGTCCTGAGGGCTCACTATAGGACGCACAATTGAGGAGAGTACCATCGGCAGAGAAGGCGATGTAGTCACAGCTGTAGTGTATGACCTCGTCATGTGAACAAGATGCACATGTGCATACCTGTTTCTTGTCCTCTTTGTACATCAGTTTGTCCAGACTCTTGTATTATCGTATTTTATTCTCTCTCTGAAAGACAGCGTGGTATGGTAAGCATGGTGCTCTCCACAGTTGAAGACATGTGGGGACTGGAGGAGTACAAGGAAGGTACGGGCGGGGGGGGGGGGGGGGATATATGGTTGAATGTCAGATTGCTATACCATCACCTCGATCTTTTCAGGCAACGAATCACATTCACAGGTCCCTGTAGCAACGCTGTTGCTCTCTAACCTGCTGTGGACATGATGGAGAAAGTGCGTACCACAGTACTCCAAGCTGGTGAGTAACTCATCGTCAAACTGCAAGAGGAGGTCATGATGGGAAACGATCCCTTGAGCCTTGTTTAGACTATTGTGGAGAGTAAGTCACCAGTATGTTAGCCAGATTTTCACAAGCAAGCAACCCCTATGACTGGGCAGGGGATGCTGTCTAATCAAAATTGACCAAATCTTCATTTTGAAGATGATTGCAACTTCCTCAAACTCGTCCTTTATAGCCTCAACAAAGAATAGAGGCTTTATGTCCGAAAAAGAATCCCCATCTGTCCTTGTATGAGCCAGGTATTGGCGAGAGTAGCCAGGGAAAGAAGCATTTTGGTGCCATATCTCACTGCGTTGAACGAGTTCTTTCCTTCAGAAGAGACTGCTGGAAATGGGTGACCACCAGTGGGAGAGAGCGTCATCGACTTCATATGCAAGTCATTGGCCATGGTGGGAACCACTCCAAAAAGGGCCTCTCCCCAAGGGTGTCACGTACCTTGGCAATGGCTACCTAGCCAATAATCTATTGCTCAAAGTCCTCGTGTCCCAGTCATGGTTGGCACATACTGCTTGGCATACATGGAGAGGTTTCAGCTCAGGCACCAACTGAGCAATCCCTTTGTTATCAGGAGGCTACTACTATGCATGTACTTGACGAATCCTCCCCCCCTCCCCGCCTCCCCCCCCCCCCCCCCCCCCCCCACAGACACACAAAGGGATGGCTAACTGCTTGATTTTTGGCATACTACCTTGTTGGAAAGGAATGGTGCTAAGGTGGAAAGACACAAAGGTAGAAAGATACCACGTTGGAAGAACTTCCCTGCATGATCTGCACTTCTGAAAAATTTGGAAAGATGGTTTGTCAAACCCAACGATGGGGACCATGCATTTATTAATTAAAAGGTGTAGAAGGTGCCAGAAGTGAAGTGGAAATCCAAAATTCTAAATCATATGCCTGATCAAAGTGGGTCTCACCAGAAAGACCGTCCAATGAAAGGCAGAAGGAGAGAGGGTAGTAGAAGTATAGGCTTGCAGCACAGAAAGGGAAGTACAGCCACAAAAGCTGAGACCCCGTTTTAGCCAAGCACGTACTCACAAAAGAGTTGTGGGAGACACTTAAACATCCACCCTATTGTTCTGCTCTCTTCCCATTCGAGTATCACGCCTTTGGTCCCCTAAAGACCTTTCATGGTCTACTACTCCTGTCAACATGTATGCACAGTAGGTTCAAATGGTTCAAATGGCTCTGAGCACTATGGGACTTAACTTCTGAGGTCATGAGTCCCCTAGAAATTAGAACTAGACCGTATCGGTCGCGCGGTTCCAGACTGTAGCGCCTAGAACCGCTCGGCCATCTCGGTCGGCTGCGCAGTAGGCAGTTAGGACTTCTTCATGCAACAGGACGCGATGTTTTTACCAGATGCATATCTTCAACCTTGGGTGTCTGTGGAATGACTGCTTCAGTGCTCACGGTGATCCTGACTGATAGGCATAACGACTGTCGACCGTATGGAAACTTTTTGATCGCCCCTTATACGTTGTGGAAAGCTTTTACTAGGTCTACAAATCCTGTGGACCTCTCTTGAGTGAAGTCTTGCCTACACAATTAAGTGCAACATCAGATCTACTTTATTAACGCCTTAACCTTTTCTAAATTCAAAAAAGGTCTTCATCTAACATATCCTCAATGTTCTTTTCCATTCTTCTGTATGTTTCATCGCCAACAACGTGGTTGCGTGACTGTTAAATTCAATATGCCACAGTTCTCCGATACATCTTTCTTTGATATCTCCCGGATTCGAAGAGTTCAATGTTATGCCTAGCGTCTACATAGATACTACATACAATTTTGAACAGTCGTTTGGTTGCCAGTTTTCTGAATAGTGAGTTTTTTATACGCAAGTCTTCCCAAGTTCATTAGAAGCTGCATTCAAATTCTGTGCCCCCTGTGACTTCCCCAAATAGACATCCCATCATGTTAGCAAGCCGTTGTTCCACCTCGTGCAGGCCATCAACGTACACTTTCCACCATCGGCTCCGTCATCTCTTTTATAGTGGTAATCGTTTAGCGCTCTTTATGTCGACGGCCTTGTTTTGTATCTCTATGAAACTGTTCTGACTTTTCTATGTTCTTAATGCAGTATGTTTCCTCTAAAGAGATTTATCTCAAGTTTAGTCCTGAAGATTACTTTGCGCCAAGCACGTCTGAGAACATTTTTGCAGGTGACAACTAAAACGAGGTCCAGGAAGAGATTGGAAGGTGCCGCATCCGAAATGAGCCCATTAGGAGCAGCCCTGGACCGGAGCCAGACGGCCACGTAACGGCAGGCTACGCGCCACAGCCTCGGCGATCATCCGTCACACTAATGGACTCACAGAGCGGACCAGAGCGGAAGAAAGACAAGAGGCCAGGCGTCCACCGCCCGAAACCGACCGGTCCTCAGCTTCTGCTGCAAGACCTCGGCGGCGGTCACTGCTGACGTCAGTAATTTTAAAAAGAGCGCCGCCGTCTTCACGACTTGGGTTCAAACGAGGCGCGCCCTTTTTCTGCCCCGACGCGAGGGCCAGAAATAGAGAGAGCGTCATAAAATTCTATTTACCCGAGCAGCCAATGTCGTAACGGGTCCAGTTTCCGAGCGCGAAGTAATGGGCAGATGATTTACCGGCATGTTTTATGTAACAGAGCGGGATGGCTTCTCTGTCGGCCGTTGACTTCTTTCACAGAGTCTGGGAAGCTCCAGTGAGCGAGACATCGATCCAGACAGATGAGTGGGCCGGCTGGGGCGGCTTGTAATTCCCTACGGAGGATCAGCGGCGAACGCAGGGGAGCGTACTGGTGGCATTCAATTTCGCATTCACGTCTGGCTCTCTGCAGTTCGATTCCGTTTTTTTAACCTGACAGAAACACCCAAAGTCGCCTTTAACGTGCAGAGTGTCGTGAGCATTTTCCTTCGGATTCATAAATACGGAAACGTATTTAGGATTAACAAAATTTAATGGGAAGCAGTTCCTAATGTACTGCTACATTAAATTCATTTCCTCGCGAAACGTGTATCTACCTCTTAAGCGGTCTTCTAGTGACAATTGAATGTCACAAACATAGGTAAAATGATGCACCTTAAGTAGATATTATGTACAAAAAAATGGTTCAAATGGCTCTAAGCATTATGGGACTTAACATCTGAGGTCATCAGTCCCCTAGACTTACAACTACTTAAACCTAACTAACCTAAGGACATCACACACATCCATGCCCGCGGCAGGATTCGAACCTGCGACCGTAGCAGCAGCGCGGTTCCGGACTGAAGCACCTAGAACCGCTCGGCCACAGCGGCCGGCTATTATTTACACAGTAGATAACGAAACTGATGACATGTGGAGTGTTTACAAATGAAACTGTCACATTACTTGGTATGCACGAATAGTTATATTAACTAAATGAGGAAACAAAGTCTTTACTGTGGTGGTTCATTTAATAATGGTTCATTTAATAACTGATGAAAAAATAAGTTGATTTTAGTATTTCAATCTAGTATTTGTAACTAAAACTTAATTTAACTGAGGAGAAAAAGGAAAGTGACTATAGTCATTTAGTGTTAAACTGGAATTCTGTATGATATGTAAGTTGATTTCCAGTAATTCTATTAAGGCCATCTGTCCGTTATCAATGAAATGAATGTAAAACTTCACATTGTGTATCATATGATCGATTTTCTTCAAAAAAGATGATCGGTAAAGTTGAATCTGTCTTTCTTAATCTCAGCTTCTCTCATGTTCTGACGACGTAATTGCCACAGCTCTGCCTGACTGGCGAATACACGCGGCAGAACTCACCAGCTTTGGGACACTTTTCGAGTTTTTCTAAGCTTGTATCCCTTAATGTTTCACGTGAGAGGCTGAAATTCACACAATTTAGCTACCAAAAAAAATGGTTCAAATGGCTCTGAGCACTATGGGACTCAACATCTGAGGTCAGCAGTCCCCTAGAACTTAAACCAACTTGAACCTAACTAACCTAAGGACATCACATACATCCATGCCCGAGACAGGATTCGAACCTGCGACCGTAGCGGTCACGCGGTTCCAAACTGAAGTACCTAGAGCCGCACAGCCACACCGGCCGGCAATATAGCTACACATCTTTTCTTTCGAATTCCGTCTTTCCCAAAAATCTACTTCATATAGGAGGTGATGGAGGAAATCCTTTTCTGTGTCACATTGTTCCGTGCGCACTTAGCTAAACTACGCGACACTGCTAATTTCACATAGAAAACTATCTACAGTGGATGTGTCACATTGTTGTAGTGCCTTCATTGGAATCCACGCATTCTACGTGCTACAAATTGTTAATTTTAATGCAGTACAATTCAAAAAATGAACTTTTGGATCTAAATCTTAAAAATAAATCAAATGGTTCTTGTAAGAATGGGAAACAACGCTGGAAACTGATCAACGAAATTCACTGCATCGTGTATACAACAGAAACACTTGATGTGATCTCTCGTGGTGGATCTATTTGGCGAACGATTTGGTGTGGCTCATAGAACACGATATCAGGAGGATTCCGCCTTGTCCAGAGTTTCCCTGCTTCGATCACCGCTAATAACGGTGCTTCTCCTATCTCGTCGGTGTATTACATAAATTTTATTAGCCTGGACCACTGTGATGCTTTTATTCTTCAGATTATCCAAGATTTTTTTCCAGCAGTTTCGGTCAACAATTTTTATATGGCCGTCTACCCAGCTTTCTTCGACTTACTACCACACCAGAAGCTATTTTTGTTACAATAAACATAAAATTACGTCACCTATATGTCGTAAAACCGGTAAAATTGAAAAAAAAAATACACGTGGCACATTGTTGGGAAACTGAATTTTAATTTTTCGTATAAACGGCCACAAAACCTGAATGGAAAACCAATTCAAACCGTCAAAGGTCACATTTTGTAGGTAATATTATTGAGATGAACATAAAAACTGACACCGAGCGAGGTGGAGCTGTGGTTAGCACACTGGACTCGCGTTCGGGAGAACGACGGTTCAATTACGTCTCCAGCCATCCTGATTTAGGTTTTCCGTGATTTCCCTAAATCGTTTCAGGCAAATGCCATGATGGTTCCTTTGAAAGGGCACGGCCGATTTCCTTCCCCAACCTTAGCTTTCGCTCCGTCTCTAATGACCTCGTTGTCGACGGGACGTTAAACACTAACCACCACCAACCACCACCATAAAGACTGACGAGATTTCTCAGGACACTGGATATACTGAAGTCAGAGGAGAGCATATCGACTACGTTAACGAGCGAACAAGCCACGTTGGATTTTATAAAAGTGTAGAAACTTTTACTTAAGACTTATACCCCGTCGAATCTGTTTCACCTCTTCCCAACAGGTGCCGCAACATTCTGGATTTTTTCCGAAACTGCAGCTTGAACAATACTGATGTTAGTGAGCTTTGTATGTCAAAATCTGTGGGTATCACATAGTTAGGACCGTCACACATCGTTGGGCAGTTTTACGGTATTTATCCACAGTGCTTGCATGTGATATTACTCAGACCACTCTGTGTCAAGGTTTACAGCTTGTATTTACTACTGAAAAAACAGACATGTTGGTAATATAAAATTCAAGTCTGCAGATGTCAGACTACAACTTTTTTACGAGGTTTGCTGAAATTTTCCCACTACATGGTATGTGCGCTAGTTTTTGTAACTACTCACTGGTTCCTGTGTAGAGAAGCAGTGTAATTTTACGCATTTTTTCTTTTTTTTGTAGTATATTTAAATCAAGGCGGAGATGTAGCCGTTACTGGAGGTGATATGTTTGGAGGTTTGTAGTTCTATTTCAAAGGCAGATTAAGATAATGCAAGAGATATAAGGCGAAACTTCTATTAATGGAAAGCTGCTCGTTTGTGGCTGTGTGGGTGCTGGGAGCATGCGATGATTACTGTATCTAAAGCTGTGTTTTTCCTTCAACCGCTGAACAAGTGTTCAATAAATGGTTCAAATGGCTCTGAGCACTATGGGACTTAACAGCTGTGGTCATCAGTCCCCTAGAACTTAGAACTACTTAAACCTAACTAACCTAAGGACATCACACACATCCATGCCCGAGGCAGGATTCGAACCTGTGACCGTAGCAGTCGCACGGCCCCGGACTGCGCGCCTAGAACCGCGAGACCACCGCGGCCGGCACTAACCAAGTGTCTCCTTGCGCTAATGTCTATAATAAAGTCCAGGAAATTGACAGAAGAGCCTCTGGGCTCCAATCTGAACTGAATTTTCTTATGTTCAAAGTTTAAATGCTGTAGTAATGTATCTAATTGTCTATTGATACCAATCCATACACATAGTGAGTCATCAGCATATCTGAACCAATACATAATTTTGCAGTCCAGTAACTCTTCCTGTAAGAAATTTCGTTCGAAATTGTCAACGAAAATTTCAGTTAGTATATGACTAAAAGAGTACTCATAGCTAGGCCATTACACGGACCGTAATATGTGTTCTGACATTGGAAATGGTTATGTTTTAGACACGTTTCAGTAGCAACGATTATGTGATTTAATTCTGAAGGATTTTGCTGAATTTGTGCCAATAATGTGTTAATATGTTTGTACAGTCATCAGTCGTAAATCAACATTAAACAGTACCATTAGATATGCCCGACTGAAAAGGAGACATTCGCTATAGCGACGTCGTATTTAATCCCAGTTGCCAAATGTGTTCACCTAGAGATTGGATGGTGATATTCCCAGTTGCACAAGTTTCACAGCAATGTCCTAATTTCTGGAGAGCTGTTTCCGCAGTTTGTTGCATCTTGAATTCCTCCCGATCAGCGAAAAGAGCGGTTGTCCAATTTCGTAGCGCAGATGGTGAACATGATTCACAGATTTATCGCAAGATATGAGATATGTATGGAAAGCACCTCTCGCAACGTGCACAATTTTCCGGTGGTGTCAGCGTTATGAGGTGGGATGTGTGGCCAGAAGACCTTCGAACTCCTTCAAAAATTTCGATGAGAGTTCCTGGAACATTATCCTTACACCCGCGATATCTCCCCAGATGACTCGCATATGTTCGGTCCCTTCAAACGATCTCCGTAACGTCAGAGGTGCAACTGCGGTATGGAAACGCAGAGCACCGTGGAAAACTGGATCCGTCAGCAATCCAGGAGTTTGCACTCCCTAACCATCTACTCGTTACTTGTGCACTGGGAGCAGTATATCAGTTTCAATGGCAAGTTGCTGTGTGGTGATACTGTTCCAATGGAACTTAATTATAACATTGCTGTTAAAATTTCTTTACATATAACTGTAGTCTCTTTTTCATTTGTGCACACCTTGCACTTTAGAACTGGCAGAACAGTGTGACACTAACGGGCGCTTTTTTATGTAATTTAAATAAACCGTAATATGTAGGAGGCATACTAACAAGAAAACGGCTGTTCGCTTCAGATATAATACTTGTTGACAGCGGTTATTACTTGATAGCTTTAGTCAGATCTTTGTGTAGATCTTGAAAGTCGAAACTATCAACGAACTGAATCACTTTGATAACGTATTCACTTCTGTTAAACATAACTAAACTGCTTGATTTGTCTTTTTGGTGACGCTGACACCTTTGGAGACTTTTTTTACTTAAATTTGCATAACGTCCTTACTTCAGTGCGGGGTGTCTTTCTACCAGCAGCAGTACTTTTTAAATTGTGGGCAGCCAAATGTTTCTAGAAGCAACATTGCCTAACGCATTCTGAAGCTCAGCTTTTAGTACATCTAACTGTGTATCAGAGACAGTGCATGTTGGAGGACATTTAATATCTTAACACATCGAGCTCATCCGTAGTAATTAGTATAGACGAGAAGTTCACAAGACACCTTACCACACCTAATCTCATTACGGAGGCTGCGCGGATTCATCTACTAAACAGAAATCACACCATAAAATTGTTTAGAAATTATTAAACGTAGACATGAAACAAGATTTATCTACGTGTTAGGATGCAAAATACGTACGCTGTAGAAATGATTTTTTTTATAAAAGAAGAGAACGCAAGTGTGATGTCCTTTAATTTATTAGATTAACTTGTTTTCGTCATACAAAGTCTCATACCCTCAAGAACCTCAAGATGAGCAAACAGATCGAAGTGAATAAAAAGAAATCATGCTTCAGTTGCATCTAAATTTGTAACTGCTGTGTGTATTACATAAATAACAGGTTTTAACAGGTTTAAATACGTAAGTATTAAGAATTAAACCAACACAAACGAATACCTATACGTGGTGGAACAATAGAATAGCCTGTAGCTTTATTTCCCTTCTTTCAATGCCTTTCCTATGTACAAGACAGGCAGCAGTCATCTTATAATAACAATTAAAATAATAATGCTTTGTCGACGACATCAGTAGAGATGAATCACTACCTGGTATAGTGGAAGAATAGGGAACGAAATCGACCAATTTTTTTTTTCAAACGATCCAGCCCAACATTTGCTTGAACTGGGTTAGAGAAATCATGGGAAACCTAACTCTGGATAACCAAATGGGTAACTGAAACGCAGTTCACCCAGATGCAAGACCTGTTTCTCCAGCGCGTCATCTCTATCAGAGCTTTACGTTGTATCCTTATCACGTACTATTCCCACAATTTCAGCTGAAATGGCTGTTCCATGGTTTTTGTACGTATTGTAAAACATTCTTCTTCGCAATTCAGTGGATTCTCTAAATGCCTGTGTGTGTCTAGTGTTCACTCTACATTTTCTGTCACAATACATGCTATCAACCTTGTTCAGAACATGTGATGAAGATATAGTTTTTACGGCTCTGTTTAGTGCGTGCAAGTGCTAAACGTAGCACAGTAATGGAAAAAGTGTGCGTAACACGCGTACAGAATAAGTTTGGTCCACGATAAGTTCGAAAGACTAATGCCAACACGCCAGTTTAACAGTTGATAAACGTATAAAAATAAACTCGTAGGAAAAAGGAATTGCTGAAAGGAGAAAGGGAGGAAGTTACACTGCTGATCACCAAATTCGCAACACTGGGAAACATAGCACATACAAAAATTGCTTGTTGTGCGTTCACAGTAAGCAGGATAAGCACATGATTGATTTTGTGGTTTGGAGATATACAGAGAAGGAAATTAAGAGCGCAGACTTGCCAGCTGAAATATGGCTGGACAACGGGATAAAACCAATCTTGGATGATAGATTCGTTTACATCATTCTTTCCTGCTTCAACTCTATTGCGTAGTCCGTATGGAGACTTATTTTCTGCAAACAAACTCATTTTCTGCCCCTAGATATCTTACGTAGCTGTATGATATTCCATGACCGAGCGAACATAATGTCTCCTCGGGTGCTACATCTACATCTACATGACTACTGTGCAATTCACATTTAAGTGCTTGGCAGAGGGTTCATCGAACCACAATCATACTATCTCTCTACTATTCCACTCCCGAACAGCGAGCGGGAAAAACGAACACCTAAACCTTTCTGTTCGAGCTCTGATTTCTCTTATTTTATTTTGATGATCATTCCTACCTATGTAGGTTGGGCTCAACAAAATATTTTCGCTTTCGGAAGAGAAAGTTGGTGACTGAAATTTCGTAAAAAGGTCTCGCCGCGACGAAAAACGTCTATGCTGTAATGTCTTCCAACCCAACTCGTGTATCATATCTGCCACACTCTCTCCCCTATAACGTGATAATACAAAACGAGCTGCCCTTTTTTGCACCCTTTCGATGTCCTCCGTCAATCCCACCTGGTAAGGATCCCACACCGCGCAGCAATATTCTAACAGAGGACGAACGAGTGTAGTGTAAGCTGTCTCTTTAGTGGACTTGTTGCATCTTCTAAGTGTCCTGCCAATGAAACGCAACCTTTGGCTCGCCTTCCCGACAATATTATCTATGTGGTCCTTCCAACTGAAGTTGTTCGTAATTTTAACACCCAGGTTCTTAGTTGAATTGACAGCCTTGAGAATTGTACTATTTATCGAGTAATCGAATTCCAACGGATTTCTTTTGGAACTCATGTGGATCATCTCACACTTTTCGTTATTTAGCGTCAACTGCCACCTGACACACCATACAGCAAACTTTTCTAAATCGCTTTGCAACTGATACTGGTCTTCGGATGACCTTACTAGACGGTAAATTACAGCATCATCTGCGAACAGTCTAAGAGAACTGCTCAGATTGTCACCCAGGTCATTTATATAGATCAGGAACAGTGCTGGCGACGTGGGAATGGCGTTGAGTATGGCCCTACTAAATCCATCCATTTCCGTATTAGAAAGACAGTCCAAGGAACCAGATCAGTGCGATCAGTAATATCAAAGGACGATAAATCGCAGTTTCAATAGGCCAAGATACTGCAGCTGTCGAATTCCGACTCAAACAGCCCACATTTAAGTGTGATTCTTGAGTGAGAAACCAGATGCGTAATCTTCCATTATGTAGAGGCTCTGCATGGCGTTCTCATCCTACTTTGTGCAGCTGTCTTCAAATTTTAGTCATGTGCAGATCAGAGCTTGTAGCACACTTTATACCAAATAGACTTTCTAACGTGCCACCTTCATAGTGTTACAGTTTCATTAGGCAGTAAAGGGCGATGTGTCGGCGAGTAAGTGATGTCTAGGACGCTTTAATCCCCTTCCAATATCAAGGCTGTGTTCGTTGATCAAAGGGAAGTATAACGGGAAAGCGGTTTAACGGGTTAGGGCCTGCTACGTGCAGACATCATTGGACTGAGACGCCCGCAGCAGGACTATCTTTAAGAGGGTCGTTGTGGCTCCCGCCAGAATATGAGATAAAATTATCAGAAACGATAAGGTCTGTGCTGCTATTTCGATGCCGATGGATGTAAGTGCCGAGCCTCTATTACTTTAACCTCTGTGACAACTGTGGAACTAAGGTCTTCAGCGCACAGCTGTCATTATAGCTCAAAAGCTTAGTGAGGAATGGCTAACACGCGTTGACTTTAGATAACGTACATTAAAATCTCCTGGTAAATATTATGTACTCCTCTATTTCCAACTAACTTCAACTGCGAAAAATCTTCCAATATCACTACGCAGTGTAAGCAGTGAAGGATATTACAACGAGATAGTGGATACAGAGGGAGAGACAGCAAACTAGAATCTCGCTATGGACACAGACATACACAAATAGAAAAAAAAATCACTGACAGGTTGCATGTTATGAGAGGCTGAGATGAGTGGAAGAATATATCTAGTGTTTATACACTGGTAAAGAGTAAACACTGCAAATATTTTTTTAAAACTGTTTCTTTTCCGTGTCTGCATTTTTTCCTATCTTCTGCCAATCTTTTCCTATCTTCTGCCAATCTTTTAATATTTGCGTAAATGTCACACCGAACATCCTGTGTGACTACTTGTAGTTTGCCCCTACTAAATTTTTCCCTCTAACACTCCTTCCACACCTAGGTTAACTGTTACTGGATGGCGCAGTAGATGTAACACTAATCTCTCTCTTCTTTTGCCGGCCGCGGTGATCTCGCGGTTCTAGGCGCGCAGTGCGGAACCGTGCGACTGATACGGTCGCAGGTTCGAATCCTGCCTCGGGCATGGATGTGTGTGATGTCCTTAGGTTAGTTAGGTTTAAGTAGTTCGAAGTTCTAGGGGACTGATAACCACAGCAGTTGAGTCCCATAGTGCTCAGAGCCATTTGAACCATTTTTTTTGTCTCTTCTTTTGATAAGTGTCTTGCGTAGGCTACGTTTATCACCCATTGCCTTTAGTACTCCCTCATTTCATATTTTATGTTGTTAACCTGCCACTCCTTTTTAAACTGTGCCTGAGATTTCATAGAAGATTATGACCCCAGTCTCTGCCCTGAAATATACCACTAGACACTAGATCTGTAGTAGTCTGACCTCGCAGTTGAATGGCACGAGAAGGGGCGGTGGGTGGAAGGGGGGGGGGGGGGGGGAGGGATCGGCGAAGGCTGGGGTTACTGGAAAGTAACGCAAGTGAGTAATGAACTACAACATCAACTACAAACGTCCTACTACACGCCCTACATGTGTATTAACATCAGGCCTTATAAGCTCGATTTGTGCTGGACAAATATTTTTGTTATCTGTTGCTCACACTCCCCGTAATCTGGAAACAGACAGCTTCTGTGGTGAAAGCAATAATTTACGATGACGCCATTTCCGTCGCCGTATAACCAAGGACTGCATCACCTGGATTGCTGATAATGTATTACGCAAAATCAACGCAAGCCCTGCAAACATGAGTACCGTCGAACAAACTGCAATAGAAGTGAATGTATCATGTTTTGAATGAATCAGATATCAGATATACAAACACAGAGGTAAGGTAAGCTGCTAGAATTTGTGATCAAAGGGAAGCAGAACTCCAAACGTATGAAAAATCCAGTATATTACATTAAAACCTCTAATGTAAAAAGTAAATCATTATGGCTGATGACAAAAATCAAATCGAGAAATTTAACGCCCTTTCCGAACATCGTGGCACGAAATTAGATAACAATAATTTTGCATACTGTTTAGGACTATCCCTGAGTGTAAGAGAATCTGTAGCTCAGTCCACTTTACTGATGGTTAAGTCAGAGACGGTACCGATCGCAACGTGTTCTGGAGCAACTGAAAACGAGAACAAAGTCTAATGCACGTAAAGACTACGTGCAGACCTCAACGGGAACCACTATGTTGAGAGTTAATGGCCGAATTCGGCCATATAAAATACACGGGACAAGGATCTGAGATACTTCTGCTCTAGTCTGCTATCCAGGCCGCGAGAGAAGATGGAAGTGTTTTAGTGCTTGCAACTGTGTGAGGTAACCAACTCAACTGTACGTGCCCAACGCTCTGGCTGGTACCGGTAAAAGCCCTGGAGTTGCTGCGAGAGATACCAGCTCCTTACTATTTTGAATGGTTGCACCTTTCTCTCGAACAGGGACAACTTTTAACCAATAGCCTGTGAGCTGATGAGTGACTTTAGGCACAGAGTGGGTGAGCAGTGTATGAAGGGAGCACGCGACAAAACGGCTGCCTTTCAATATATCCATCTACCTTTTAACTTCTGAACGTTCTTCAGTAGTATTACACTTGATTAACTTGCAGTATTCCCCCTCTCCATTTCACCCCCTCCCCCTACCCTAGATTTCGGATATTACATCTTTCGCTTCCAATCAATACTGTGGCCCAGACGAACACTTCCAAATCATTATGGTGATACTATTACAGCTCTTTATGTAACTGCAACACTTAGTAAGACAGATAACTGAGGAAAACAAGAAAGCTGAAAATTCAACTTTCATAAGGCAAAGATTACATATTTGTTTGTGACTCGCTTGTGCCACCTGTAGAAGTCAGGTAATTTTTTAATTTATTTTTTATAAGTGAAACAAATGAGTAAGTCAAACACGTTAATTATATTAAGTTAAAAAAGTGCTGAATCTAAATATGGGATTTCATTACTTGATCCTATGAGAGATTTATGACAATCGATATAAGCTACTATAAACTCTCAACTTGCTGAAATCTTCAATCGATAATTTATTTAATTTGCAGAATTCAGTCATTTTGCTCCACATATTTGTCTACAGGCGACAGTCTCCTTACGATCAATTTCTCTTGGTCGTTTCATCAAAACATTGTTTCGATGCCTTGAACAGTTTCTTAAATATGAGGACTGCCTTCTTGTTTTTGTGGTCTTCATTCCGAAGACTGTTTGATGCAGCTTTCCACATTACTCTATCCTGTGTAAGCCTCTTCAACCGGAGTAGCTACTACAATCTACATACTGC
Organism: Schistocerca gregaria; assembly: GCF_023897955.1. Lineage (NCBI taxonomy): Eukaryota > Metazoa > Arthropoda > Insecta > Orthoptera > Acrididae > Schistocerca > Schistocerca gregaria. Next base: position 190,149,877 of record NC_064921.1, read on the forward strand.
TCACTGTATTCTTCTCTTCGTCTCCCTCTGCAATTTCCACCACCCACACTTCCCTCCAGTACTAAACTGGTGATCCCTTGATGTATTAGAAATTGTCCTATCAACCCATTCCACCTTTTAGTCAAGTTGTGCCACAAATTTCTTTTCTCTCCGGTTTTACCCATCTAATCTTCAGCATTCTTCTGTAGCACTACATCTCAAAAGCATCTATTCTTTCTTGTCTGAACGGTTTATCACCCTCGCTTCGCTTCCATACATGCATACGCTCCAAATAACTCTAGAAAAGACATTTGACACTTAAAAATCTATATTCGATGTTAATAAATTCTTCTCTTCCAGAAATACTTTTCTTGCTACTGTCAGTCAGCATTTTCGTCCTGTCCGTCATCAGTTGTTCTACTACCCAAATAGCAAAACACCTATTTCTAGTGTATCATTTCTTAATCCAATTTCCTCAGCATCATGTAATCTGATTCTACTTCATTTCATTTTCTTTCTTGTGCTTTTGTTCATATTCATCTTATACCCTACTTTCAATACACTGTCCATTCAGCTCAGTTGCTCTTCAAGGTCCGTAGCTGTCTCTAATAGAATTGCAATGTCATGGGCAAACCGTAAAGTTCTTATGTCTGATATTTTAACTTTAATTACAAATTCATATTTTCCTTTGATTTCCTTTATACTTGCTCAGTGTACAGATTGAGTGACAAAGGGGATTGGCTACATCCCTGACTCACTCCCTTCTCAATCGCTGCTCCCTTCTAATGTCCAGTTACTCTCGTAACTTCCGTCTGGTTTCTGTTCAAGTTGTAAATAACTTTTCACTCCATATATATTTAGAATTTCAAAGAGTGTGTTACAGTCAACAGTGCCAAAAGCTTTCTTGATGTCTACAAATGGTATAAATACAGGTTTGCCTTTCCTTAGCCTATCTTCTAAGATAAGTCATAGGGTCAGTATCGCCTCGCAACACATCTCCGGAACCCTTCCCCTAGGTCTGCTTCTACCAGTTTCTCCACTCCTCTGTAAATAATTAGTTCAAATGGTTCAAATGGCTCTGAGCACTATGGGACTTAACATCTGAGGTCATCAGTCCCCTAGAACTTAGAACTACTTAAACCTAACTAACGTAAGGACATCACACACATCCATGCCCGAGGCAGGATTCGAACCTGCGACCGTAGCATTCACGCGGTTCCGGACTGAAGCGCCTATAACCGCTCGGCCACCGCGGCCGGCAAAATAATCAGTGTTGGTATTTCGCAACTATGACTTATTAAACTGACAGTTCGGTAGTATTCACACCTGTCAGCAATTATTTTCTTTGGAGTTGGAATCATTACGTTCTTCTTGAAGTCTGGGGATATTTCGCCTGTTCGTACAACTTGCACTGGTGGAATGGATTTGTCATGGGTGTCTCTCCAAAGGATATCAATAACACCTGATGACTGAGTATCACCAACTCCAGGGGCCTTCTTTAGCTCTCATTCCACAATTAACAACTACTTCGATACGTCACCTACATTACAAACGCAACAATGGATAGGCTAAAGTGCTCTAAGCTCCAAGTTCACTCCAGATTCTTCGAACTATGTGCAGTGAGTTACATGTTCTCGGAGCATCGTAATAATTACTAGAATTAATTAAAAGTCTGTCAGTCCATGAGCAAGCTAGTACGCGACACAACAAGACGCTAAAGAAGTTGCTTCTTTTTTACCGCAGAGTTTCTCTAAGCATCAGGAAGTTTTCAAAGCTGGCAAAAGCGCCCGCAGTCGGAGGTCTCGGTATGGAATCCGTAGCTAGAGACCATTTCTAGCTCGCCACGGGTACCATCTTGATCTGCTGATCTTTCACACTCTGTCCGAAATTCCGATTGGGCTAGAGTATAAGGCAGGCAGCACATCCTCTTCGATATAATTCCAGTTATGCTTGATTCCAGTAATGCTTAGTTCCAGTTATGCTTAGTTTCAGTTATGCTTAATTCCAGTTATGCTCTGTAGATGTGAAATCAATTACGCTTGGGCAACTTTAAGCATCAATATTTTTTTAAAATCTTCATGTAAACTCACTACCAGTTCAGAACGCATGGGATGGTGCACTGTTTTGTGGAGTTTACTGTCTGTATGTGAACTGGTGCAGAAAATGAATGATGGCACGCCCATAATATACTTCTGCAACTCTCATCTGAGGCACTACGAGAGGGATAACTAGCAATCTGTTTCCTGTCTCTCGAACAGGGGCAACTTTTAACCAATAGCCTCTGAGCTGATGAGTGACTTTATGCACAGAGTCCGATGACTGGTTCGATGTATCCCTCGACATCAGTGTATCCTCTGCAAGTCTCTTCATCTCAGCAGACAAATACAACCTACGTCTATCAGAACTTGCTAACTGCATTCAAGCCTAGCTCTGTTTCAACAAGTTCCCCCAGTTCCACTTCCAACTATTATCAAATTAGATATTTACTATGCCTCGGGACGTTTTCTGGCAATGTATACTTTCTTTTGGTCGTGTTGTGCTAAAATGGTATTTTCTAACCGTTTTGATACAGTACCTACTCATTGGTATTCCTCTTCTAATCTTCTTCATTGTTTTGTATCACCACTTTTCAAAATCGAATATTTTCTTCTAATTTACTCTGTTTATCTTTCACGTTCCACTTTACCTACGGCTAAACTACACATAAATACTTTCAGGAAACGTAATGTAAAATTTAAATTTGTATTGGATATTAACATTAAGTGTTGATATAGTCCATCTCTTCATGAGAGTTTTTCTTGCTATAGCCAGTCCGTATTGTATACCTTCTTCACTTCTGCCATCATCGTATACAAGCCTATTTTTCAGAATTTCATTTCTTCACATAATTCCTTCATCATCACCCAATTCAATTTGAATACCGGTAGAGTCCATCACCTTTATTTTAATTTTGTTGATGTACATATTTTATCACAGTCAAATACCTGCCGGTAATGTAAAATAAGGGCAAGGGAGATTCGTCATGCCGTACGCTTGGGAAAGTTCTCGTACTCTGCTTGATCTTGCTTCATCTTTCGAGCTTTCGAGGCGATATCCCTAAATTCAGACTAATTTATTTCCTGATAACAGAGGTGCTCAAGTGGCATAGTATCTACTTCCCATTGCAAGCTTATGATATGAGGAGAAAATGAATTAGTTTGAACAGTTCGATGAATGGCTTGATCCGATCACATTCGGCAGCAAAAAAACTCCAACAGCAACAGTTCACGTATAGATGCTGACGTCACAAGCAGAAGATGAAGAGCTAGAAAAAGTATGAGGATACAGGAAGAGTATTTCAGTGTGTAAAAGGATATTATAACCAAATAATTATAGAGGACTGGAATGCGGTTTTAGTGGAACGAACAGAAAACAGAGTTACGAGAGAGTATGGGATTGGTAGTAGGAAACAGAAAGGAGAAAGACTAACTGATTTCTGTAATATATTTCGGTTGGTAATAGCGAACACACTGTTAAAATATCACAAGAGAAATAAGTTCACTTGGGAAACGCCCAGAGACACTGGGAGATTCCAAGTCGACTACATCGTTATCACTCAGAGATTCTGGAATCAGATGCTGGAATACAGATGGAAAGCCATGTCAGAAACTATAGTCCACTGAGGCAACAGAGCATCGAATTTGAAGATGACACAAGCTGTCTACACAGCAACTGGCCCCATTATCTCCAGTGGCGATCGTGAAAAGCAGTTGAGACCACTGAATAGCAAACAACATTGCGAGACGTTCTTTCTATGGTCCATCAACGTACGAATCCACGTTTGCTGTCAAAGGGGTAGCCCAGTGGCAGGTGCCGGCGCCCATAACTTCGACACTCTGTAGCATCCTTGGATGGTGTCTTCGGATACAAGTTCCTATCCTGGATTTGTTCCTCAAGACGCCCTCTACAACCCCTCGATCTTCATCGCAATACTTCTATGACACCCTGCACACACCGAAGAAGCAATGAAGCAAATGAAAGAAAGGTTCAAGGGAGGGATTACAATTCGGGATGAAACGGTATCAATGATAATATTCACTGATGGCATTGCTCTCCTCTGAAAGTGAAAACGAATTTCGGGACGTGTTGAGCGGAAGTCTCATGAGTACCTAATATGGATTGAGAGTAAACTGAAGAAAGATGAAAATAATGAGGAGTATCAGAAGTGAGATCAACCATAAGCTTGACATCAGTCTTGGGGATCACCATGTGGGTGAAATAAAGGAATTCTGGTATCTTGGAAGGAAAATGCCACATGACAGACAAAGCAAGGAGGACAAAAAATGAAGAGTATCAGAGGCAAATAGGGGTTCTTGGCCAAGAGAAGGCTACTGCTATCAAACATGAGCCTTAATTTGAGGAATAAATTTCTGATAATGTAGATCTAGGGCACAGCATTGTGTGGTACTGAATAACTAGTGTGAACTCCGGAAAGGAAGACAAAAAGCGTTCGAGATGTGGTGCTAAGATGGATGTTGAAAATTAGATGGACTGATAAGTTAGAAAATGAGGTAGTTTTCCGCGGAATGGACCAAGAAAGGAGCCCACATCACGTGGTCGTGCGGTAGCCTTCTCTCTTCCTGCGTCCGGGTTCCCGGGTTCGATTCCCGGCGGGGTCAGGGATTTTCTCTGCCTCGTCTTGGCTGGGTGTTGTGTGTTGTCCTTAGGTTAGTTAGGTTTAAGTAGTTCTAAGTTCTAGGGGAATGATGACCATAGATGTTAAGTCCCACAGTGCTCAGAGCCATTTGAACCAAGAAAGGAACGTACGGAAAACAATGACAAAGAAGGCGGGGTAGCATGGTATGATATTAAAGCATGGAATATAACTTCCATGGAACTAGGGAGGAACTGTAGAGAGTAAGAATTGTAGGGGAAGACAGAGATCGAAATACATCCAGCAAATGACTGAGGACGTACAGTTTAGGTGCTACTCTGAGATGAAGACACTGACAGAGGAGGTGAACTCTTGGTGGACTGCATCAAACCAGTCCGAAGACTGATGACCAAAAAAAAGCCTAGTTTACCGTAAACACTTCATACCACATTGATCCTTCAGTGTAGTTTTTTCATGTTCATTCAGGATTCGTGCTCCACTGCCCATGGTATATCACCCACGAGCTCTAGGACGTCATTGTTCATCTGCACTATATTGTCTTGGATTTGTTCCTAACATGTTGTTTACATTTCTTAGTGAAATATATTTATAAGACTTCATGTTTCTCCACGAGATTAATAATATTATTAATAATAATAATAATAATAATAATAATAATTTCGTGTGGCTCAGTGGCCTGGTGCTAGTCATTCAGTTGGACTACTTCCCCAGTTACACAAACAGGAAAATGTGATGTACAGTTTCACGTGGATTCCGAAGTACATGTTATTCCGAGTGACTCCTCACATTCACATCGTTGAGAGATGAAGGCTAGATTTGAGACAGACTGACCAAGAGTCGATCCCGCTATCTTTCAGTTTCTACGCACGTGCTGTACCATAGACCACTAGCCTCAATACTAGATTGATGAAGTGCATCGGAAGATGTAGCTTACAAGTACTTTATCACAAGTTGGATCAGTGCCATATTTCTTACTTCTTTCACAGCAGATTTTATTGAAATTGAGTCGAAAGCTTTCTCAAAATCTATGAATATGAAATTCATACTTATTGCTCTGTTCTAGAATATTGTTCACAGTTTTTAGATGGTTTGTTGTGCTATATCCACTTCAAAATCCAGTTTGTTCTTTAGTCTGTTACAGTAGAAATTTAATTCTAAGGTGGACACTAAATATATGTATTGTGGTGTGATAGAATTACAAAGCGGCGATGTCATTAAATCTTCAGGATCGCTGCTGGCTGTGATGGCTATTGACAGTAAAAACCTCGGGCACTTTTAAGGATAAGCAAATACCTTAGATCCACATCACGAGCGGACTGCGGAGTTCCCTTAACAGCGGATACGTAGCTTGTTTTACCACGTTAGTCGTTCCTATGGTCATTGTAGCTGTGGCAGGTTAAGCAACGTGACTTTTACATAGTCAGTAGCCTTTACCGATTTATTAACTGCCGATGTTCTCAGTATTCATTCTCATACGTCAAATAATTACCATCTTTTAACAAATGCAGTAGAAGATCTGACATGCCATACAGGCTACCTTGGCAGAGACTATTCATAATGCTGTTTATCCATCTTCTCAATTTCAGCCGTACGACCCTGTATAAAAGGAGGTGTGCATACTGCGTTCGGTTCCTGGGGGGAGGGGGCAGTTTTTCACTATCCACTACCACATTTAATCTGCTAGGGATTCTTAGAACTTCAATAATAATAGGAATATCAACAAATATTTAAAGTATTTTAATATAACGATATTTATTTACTTACGTCAGTACTTAATATAGTGCTTCTGATGTATTGTACCCCCATCGCAAACATTTCCCCACTCTTTTATATCCACTCCTGGACGAAACTCCTCAGTAAACTGCTTCTGATCCAAATCACGTTACATTCGAGAGGTGATTAAAACTTTATGTGTTATCATCGAATTAGCTTACATCTCGTTAGTTTCCAGCTGCTTTCCTTCTGTCTAATAGGGGACCAGAGTTTCTGTCTCATTGACACTATTCCAGATTTCCTCCTCAATATCTATTTGTGGTTTTTCCCCTTCCACCTCATGTGTATATTTACCTTGTTGTTTCTAATCATCCCCACATCAGTCAACGTTTTCTCCAGGTTTGAGTCCTTTGCGTATTATTGCCATACAGTCAGTATGTCATTACTCACATTCTACAGAAAGTTATTTTGTGAGAAAAATATTTAACAGAACGTATCTTCGATATTACACTAATGCTATATATTCATTATTATAACTTTTTAATTATTATTATTGTTTTCGATTATTCCCATTTAAGAGAGCGTTTGAACTTGAATTCTTTTATGATTGTTTATGTTTTTTCTGAGCCCAAATTTTCTTCATGTGTTCACTGTGTTGTTTCTTTCGCTCCGCTGTCCATTTGCATCCTGGTCTCTTCTGTGTTGTGGTGTCTAATTTATGTTTTTTGATGGTGTTCCTGAATTCAGTTCTATTTTCTGCATCGTTTACCGTTATGTGTGCTTGTCTGAGGTCCTCTTCAACTTCTTTTATCCATTTTGTTTTCCCCTGCCCGAGTTGATGACTTTAAGAATTCGCTTTGAAATTCTGTTTTCATTCATCCTGTGGATATGTCCGTAGAACTGCATTCTTCTTTTCCTTATTGTATCCGTAATCTTGTCTGTGTATTTATATAATTCCGATGTTGGTCTCTTCTTCCAGATTCCTTACTCTTGTATCGGGCCAAAAATTTTCCTGAGAATTTTCCTTTCTTGTTTCTCTATTTCTTTGATTTTAGTTTGCCCACCTATTTGTGTTGTTTCAGATGCATATTATTATTATTATTATTATTATTATTATACATAAATTTTATAACAGTAAACACAGAATATGAGTTCTCTGTGCTGGATTTCGTATTTTATCACCAGTTGGACGCGTACCAAGTGTCCTGGATAGCGTCATGCATCGCAAATCCAAGTAAAGTGACTTTTTGTAGTGGGATATATTCTGTAGTAGATAGATATTTTATCAGTCCCAGTAGTTTTCAAGTATCCACTAATGTGCTTTGACCTGCTCCCAGTGTGCTGAGAACCACGAGGTTCATTTTCACTGGTTTACGCCGAAGTCGCTGTAGTTCGATTTTCCAGTCCTCGTATCCAGAATCTTTTTCAAGTTGTTTCTCGTCGATTCTGAGCCCATCTGGAACCGCAATGTCAGTGATCCACAAGTTCTTTTTCTCCTCAGGTGTGATGTCCGGCGTATTATGTGCCAGCATTCGATCTACCTGAAGTCGAAAGTTCCACAGTATTCTGCTACATTCGTTTTCTACAACTTCACCTGGCTTGCGATCCCATCTATTCCTTGACACCTGCTGGGTGTCATTTTGGTATAAGTTCCAGTTAATGGTACGGCATTGTGCCTCTGCTTGTAATCAGGCTGAGATATCTTTTTGTAACAGTTCGGCATATGATCAATTGTTTCGTCTGCGCTTTGCGTCTTTTGCTAATTCCTCGATTGTCACTTTGCGGGCGTCAGTTGTGATGGCTTTTTCCTGGGCACTAAAAACCAGCCTTCCTGTTTCCTTCTTTAGAGTTCCATTCATCAGACACGGCTATGTCTTTTTCTTCGTCGATATTGACTTAAATTTCTCCAAAAAGAGAACAAATCTCTAGTGAATGCAAGTGCATTTAGGTGGTGTGCTGTAGGGGGGCAGACAATAGAAGCGATGTCGCGTTTGATTGCGAGACTGTGGCACACATCTAGTAGTGGAATTGCAGTTTAAACGCGAGAAGCGAACGGGAATAAACTCTTTCGTTAAAAACGTCGATCACCTAATGCACAAGAGGCCCCAGGAGGGGCTGAGTTTCAATTTAATCAATAGGTGATGAAAGTTTCCGTTCACAATGACAACTTCCAGAACTGTTCTTTGTTCCATGTATTCTAAATCGCTTACTTATACTGCAAAGATGCTTCTGCACAAGCAGTAGATTACTGAAAGTATAATAGTTTTTGCCGATCTCAGAAGGGGTATCCCAAGTGAAACGTTGTGGCGAACTGTTGGGCTGTCCAATGGGAAACGAATGCGACTTTGTGTTTTGCTGTGCACCGGCCGTTTAAAAGGCACAAAGGCAGTCTAGTCTTGACTTGATCCTCCTGTCGGCGTTTCCCGGTTGCAGCGGCGCTGCCGTCGATGAATAATGCATTAAGTTGCTTTGTAGTCGCTTTATGTTGATCATTCTCAGATTTGAAGTGTATGGTGAGATTCTGAGCCGCATTGCGCAGTTTGGTGCAACATTATCTGCAGCATTTCCAGGTCTTTAATTGGCATTTATCTGTGATCTAACTCAAAGTTCGTTATTCGCTAAGGTGGTCAGTATTCGAGGCATAGTACAGAATCTAGATTCCACCCGAATACTAGAGCCATTGAATTAATCACACTCTCGTCTGCTGAAATGTTTTCAGATATTTCTAATGCATACGGACTTGTTGCTCACTTCTTTCTTTTATGGTGATCTTTTACACTACGTGTTTCACACATGGACGACTATATGCTTCAATGTAGCAATGACTATGCTTTAGATGAAATAATCACTTGAGTTAAAGTTCATGTGGTTTACTCATAATCACGTTCACTGTTAAAGTCATATTTTAGAAATCTATTTTTTTCACGATATAGGGTGAACTTTGCAGCCTACATTGAACTGAAGCACTAACTTTACACACTGTCTGCTTTCAGCAAGGATACCAGTGATAGTGACCCACTGCTATAACCAGTACATACGTTTCTCAAAACAATATCAGCGGAACGATTCTGCCATTTATTTGCTTGCTTTTCAAAGAACGTCGTAACCTGTAGATTCAGAGAGATATGGCCGTACAACACCTGATGTACAATGTGACTGCTGTGTCTTTAAATTTCAGGTTTCTAAATAGAAGAAGTTAGGTTACACTTCTTGAAATCAGGTTATGAATTTATTACATGTGAATATGGTCTTAGAATTCATTCAGGTGTTCATTTACGTCTGCTATTCTTTCGTTGCGCATAGTATGTTGTACCTGTCCTTCAATGTGTTCCATTCCTTTTAAAGCTGGTGTCATTTCTTGGGTCCAGTTTTTATATAGAAGGAAGTATTTATATATGGCATGTTTCATAATACATATTTTCGTTTACGCTGAATATTTTACAGGAAGGTAAGCAGTTTGCGGTGTGGTACCTCACCAATATCAACTGACGGAAGTTTCACATGACAAAGGTGTGAATAATGGATTAGTTTTCATTTTAGCTATATGTTATGTCATATTATATAAATCTGCAGGATGCCGTGGCCGTATCATTAAAGGTAACATCTTCAAGGTTATTAGGCACCGTCACATTTGGGAGAAACATACTTGTGCCAATCAGATGTGTGATTTTATGTTTATTTTCAACCGGTTTCATCTTCAAGAAGAAAAACATTTTGCGTCACTAGATCAACCATACATTTCCGTCATATATGAGCCATACAAATGCAACACATGTATACTTGTCATAATGGTCTGTCTTAATGCAATGTATATAAACACACTGAGCCTTGGTACAATTACAATAGTGGACATTAAATGGTAACTCCAGACTTACTTATGAGTGTGTGTATGTTTTCTACATACATGACCGAAATGTGTCAAGAGCAGTCATTGTCTGCAGGGGGACCGACTTTACAACTAAATTTTCGAACGCAGCAGTATTTTTTATTGGCCGGTTTCGCTCATCAAATACACAAGAGTACCATCAGAATATAGCGTGTAAAATTGGCTGGCAGTATTAAAGACTGTCTTTATAGTTTTCTCACAGCTCTAAAGATTAATTTGGTTGTACTACAGTACTTAAACTTACCTTTAAAAATACGTTTAAAGTACATTTGCTACTGTACCAAATGTGTCTTATGAGCTGCCTGACAACATTAAAGGCAATCTTTAACGCTGTCAGCCAACTTTAAACTATATTTTCGGATGATGCTCTTGTGCATTTGAAGAGAGAAACCGGTCAGTAAAAAAAAAAAAAAAAATAAATAAAAATAAAAATAAAAAAATAAAAAAAAAAAAAACACCAACTGCGACCTGCTGCTGTGTTCGAAAACTCAACTGAAATGTGTGGCTGATCAATTGGTCCACTATGTTTTTCTCCGTGAAAATGATGTAACGATTGAAAGCGCTAGAGAATAAACATAGAACTGTACAACTGATCGCACAAGTATGCTTTTTGAAATTATTTAACAGCTGTAGGCACTCACCAAAGGTAAGCTCCACCTTCACATTTGACTTCAATACTAGACGCTGATTGCTTCCGCTGGGATCGTTCACAGTCTACTGGTAGTCCCGTTTCACTGAACAGTCATGCTTTCGAAAGTGATCTGATCGAAGGCTGCGTGCTGCAGAGTTTCCATGAGCATCTTTGAGTAGCGGTTTGTCATGCGTGCGCATAGTTTGTGGTACTAGGAACGTTCGCGTTGTTTGCTGGATGTTGTGACGTGAGCCCGCTGGGCTCGTTTAGACGATACAATTTTCTTTGACATCTGTGCACAATTAACAAGACTGCGTGAAGTGTTGCCAGGTGGCAGCATTTGCAAGGGGTCCGCCATTTGTGGGAGAAGAAGGTTACCAATGAGATGAGGATGTGCATATTTCGGTCCTGTGGCACAGTTGAGATACACCGAGAGGAAAATTACGCCGTTAATGAAACACTCATAGCTATAATTTAGAGAGGTTTTGGATAAGGCACAAGTTACAGGGGTAGTTTACGCACAAAATGTGCAATGTCATTCTGAGAACAGAGTTTTTTCATCTATCTTCAGTCCCATTAATTTAAAATGTTCGGATTCACTGATTATTTAATTACCTTATGCCAACAAAATTTCCTTTCTACAAGTGTACTGGAACTTCTGCAGAATGTACACGGGAGTGAGAACTTGAGAACACTATAAAACAAAACAGGTTTGATATAGTGTGAAGGACAAAAACGAGATATGCAACAGTTTAGTACCAGAGAAAACACAAGCGGAAACAGTGGTAAGTTCAAAAAATTGAAAATAACTACTACTCTGTCGGAAGAAAGAAACGCGATCTTATACGAGGGGCTCAAGAGATGCTGGTGCATGTCAAAGATGGCAGATGAAATAGCTGTTGTCCGCAGCTCGTGGTTTAGTGGCTAGGTTGCTGGATTTGGATCAAGGAGTCCTGTGTTAGATTCCCGGCCGGGTTGGGGATTTTCTCTGCCCGGGGACTAGGTGTTTGTGTTGTCCTAAACATTTCAGCAGCATCATCATCATCATCAACCGTGACAGTGGCTCGCTAAGACTGTGTGAAAAAAATTGGACTGTGTAAAAATTGGGACTTTGTACTGGAGCTGATGACCGCGCAGTTGAGCGTCACAGAAACCAAACATCATCATCACGAACTAGTCCTAAGCATAGAAAATAACTGTGACTTTTTAAAGCACCGTTCATAGGAGCTCAGTTAGAAGAAAAAATAAAAACAATGTACTGTGTCACTTTTTATACTACGTAAGTGAAACCCTATGTGTCACCAAGCAATATCACGTAAAACTCCGACCCGTGTTTAATAAACTAACCCTCACACTACGCCAAATTCCGGGACTTCCTGGCAGCGTGGGTAGTATTACCCAACTAACGGTTAGAGTGGCAGGCGTTCACAGACCTGTTTGCAGGGCACGTGCAACAGCTTCTGCAGGTACCTGAAACAAAAAAGCAGTAGTGCTAGGAACAGCTGAACAGAATTTGATAAAAATAAAGGTTACCCAAAAAGATGTGTCGCTACTGGAAACTCTACTACCGAAAACTTGAAAAAAAGTCTTGTTAAAATACGTCAGAAACATGCACTCGTTGAGATATGGGCCACTCTGTCCTATGACAGCCATCTATAGGTTGACATTACAGCAAGTGCTCAGTGTAGTTACAATTCACTATTACTCATCCTTCAGCCCTGCTTCCCAAAGTATAAAAAACTCTCAACTGCCCTCGAAGTTGGACACATACACCATCTTACCAAAAGTATCCGGGCACTTGCTTGTGGACACTAACGACGTTTGTATCCGTCCTCCGCTTTTTTATGACTTCAAATCAGCTCGGGACACTTTCAGTGAGGTGTCTGAATGTCTGTGTAGGAATGGCAGGCAATCCATCCTCAAGAACCGAAACCAGGAAAGGTAGGGCGCTGGAGGTCTAGAGCGAAGTCGAAGTTTTAACTCATCCCAAACTCATCCCAATGTTCCATTGGATTCAGGTCGAGAATTTAGGCGGGCCAGTCCATTTCAGGAATGTGATTTCCACCAATTATTCCCTTACAGATGCTGCTAAGGACAGGGGGCGTCGCCGTGCTGATACAAACAGTCATCCTCTCTGACCTGCTCCTCTACTGTACACAATACATTATGCTGTAAAATGTGTTCATATGCTTCCACATTTAGCATTTTCAAAAGTGTAATAAGGGAATCATAGTCTAACCATGAAGAATACCCCCATGCCGTAGCACTATCCCTACTGTACTTCACTGTTAGTATTGCACATGACAGCACGTAACGTTGTCTAGGCATTCGCCTTACTCAAATCCCTCCATGAGATAGCCGCAGGTTACAGAGGTATTCATCACTCCAAGTCAGTTGTTTCTAGACATTCACCGTCCAGTGGCGTAGGTCTCACACCACCTCATGCGTCGCTTATCATTGACTACAAAAATGTATCGCTAATGAGGAACTGTTCGACTATTGTACCCAATATTTTTAATTACCTATCCACAGTCATTGCGCTGGCTAGACCGTTGATATGACTGTGGAACTTACGAGTGATCCCTTCTGCTGATTTCATGCAATTTTTTACAACCAGCCTCCACAATACTCAACAATCCCTGTCCGTCAGTACATGATGCCTGTCTAGATCTACATGGTTACTCTGTAATTCGCACTTAAGTTCTGGCAGATGGTTGACCGAACATTTTCGTACTACTACTCCACCATTCCATTCCCGAAAAGCGAGTGGGAAAAAGGAACACCTAAATCTTTCATTTCGAGTTCTGATTTCTCTTATTTTATAATGACGATCATTTCTCCCTACGTAGGTGGGTGTCAACAAAATATTTTCCCATTCGGAAGAGAAAGTTGGTGATTGAAACTTCGTAAATAGATCACGACGCAAAGAAAACCGCCTTTGTTTCAGTGACTGCCACCCCAACTCGCGCACCATATCAGTGACACTCTCACCCCGATTGTACGATTACACGAAACATTCCGCCCTTCTTTGCACTTTTTTGATCTCCTCCGTCAATCCTGCCTGGGAAGGATCCCATACCGCGCAGCAAAATTCCAGCAGAGAACGGACAAGTGTAATGTAGGCTGTCTCTTTAGTGGGTTTGTCGCATCTTCTAAGTGTTCTGCCAACAAAGTGTAGTCTTTGTTTCGTCTTCCTCACAATATTATCTATGTGGTCTTTCCAATTTAAGTTGCTCGTAATTATAATTCCTAGGTATTTAGTAGAACTGACAGCCCTTAGATTTGTGCGATTTATCGTACACCCAAAATTTATCGGATCTCTTTTGGCATTCATGTGGATGACCTCGTACTTTTCTGTGTTTAGTGCCAATCGTCACTTTTCGCACCATACATAAATTCTCTCTATATCATTTTGTGATTGGAATTGATCCATGGACTTTGCGGCTGGTCCCGGCGGAGGTTCGAGTCCTCCCTCGGGCATAGGTGTTTGTGTGTTTGTCCTTAGGATAATTGCGGTTAAGTAGTGTGTACGCTTAGGAACTGATGACCCTAGCAGTTAAGTTCCATAAGATTTCACACACATCTGAACATTTTTTGGAATTGATCGTCTGATGATTTTACTAGACGGTAAATTAGATCGTCATCAGCAAACAATGTAAGTGTGCTGCTCAGATTATCACCTAGATCATTTATATAAATCACGAACAGCAGAGAGCCCATGGCACTACCTTGCGGAACGCCAGATACCAGTTCTGTTCCACTCGATTATTTACCGTCTATCACGATGAACTGCGACCTCTCTGAGAGGAAATCACGAATCCAGTCACACAACTGAGACGATACTCCATATGCACGCAATTTAATAGTCGCTTGTGAGGAACGGTACCAAAAGTGTTCTGGAAATCTAGGAATATGGAATCGATCTGAGATCCCTTGTCGACAGCACTCATTACTTCATGGGAATAAAGAGCTATCTGTGTTGCACAAGAGCGATATTTTCTAAGTCCGTGTTGGTTATGAATCAATAAGTCATTTTCTTCCAGGTGATTCATAATGTATTGGTTAAGCTGTGGTTGTTCCTTCGCATTTCCACTTCGCAGTCACATCACAAACCGTCGACTCAGGTAGTTTTGGAAGGGTCGAAATGACCCTGATGTATTTGTTACTCAAATGACATCAAATGATTAGTACACTTTCGAGTCAGTGACCTCTCCTGACCGACCCAAATGGTTCAAATGGCTCTTAGCACTATGGGACTTAACTTCTGAGGTCATCATGCCCCTAGAACTAGAACTACTTAAACCTAACTAACCTAAGGACATCACACACATCCACGCCCGAGGCAGGATTCGAACCTGCGACAGTAGCGGTCGCGCGGTTCCAGACTGTAGTGCCTAGAACCGCTCGGCCAAGCCGGCGGCTGACTGACACATTCTGTAATTACTGCTTCTCTACCGACAACATACTACTTGCTTCCATCTTTTATACTGCAGATCCGCCTCTTAGAATAGCTTGTGATCAATTCCGCATAGTCTCTGATTTTGCGGATACTTTTGATCATGTCTCCATAGATAGAAACCTAAGGAATTAAGATCAAGTAAACGGCTGCCACATAACACACACCTCCTTTCTAGAACATGACGCGTTACTGTTACTTCTGTGGTTAAACACAGCGATATACAGTATGTGATCAACAGTATCCGGCCGCCGGCCGCGGTGGTCTAGCGGCTCAGGCGCTCAGGCAGCAGGTTCGAATCCTGCCTCGGGCATGGATGTGTGTGATGCCCTTAGGTTAGTTAGGTTTAAGTAGTTCTAAGTTCTAGGGGACTGATGACCACAGATGTTAAGTCCCATAGTGCTCAGAGCCATTTGAACCATTTTTGAACAGTATCCGGACACCTGGCTGAAAATGATTTACAAGTTCGTGGTGCCATCCATCGGTAACGCTGGAATACATTATGGTGTTGGCCGACCCGTAGCCTTGATGACAGCTTCCACTCTCGCAGGCATACGTTCAATCAGCTGCCGGAAGGTTTCATGGGGAATGGCAGCCCATTCTTCACGGTGTGTTTCCCTGAGGACAGGTATCGATGTTGGTTTGTCACGCCTGGCACGAATACGGCGTTCCAAAACATCCCAAAGGTATTCTATAGGATTCAGGTCAGGACTATGTGCCAGCCAGTCCATTACATGGATGTTATTGTCTTGTAACCACTCTGCCAAAGGCAGTTCATTATGAACAGGTGCTCGATCGTGTTGAAAGATGCAATTGCCATCCGCAAATTTCTCTTCAACAGTCGGAAGCAAGAAGGTGCTTAAAACATCAGTGTAGGCCTGTGCTGTGATAGTGTCCCACAAAACAAAAAGGGCTGCAAGCCCCCTCCATGAAAAACACTATCACACTATAACAACACCGCCTCCGAATTTTGCGGTTGGAACTACACACGCTGACATCGGCTCGCCACATTGTGTACCGTGATACGTCACTGTACACAACGTTTTTCCACTGTTCAATCGTCTAATGTTTACGCTCCTTACACCAAGCGAGGCGTCGTTTGGCATTTACCGCCGTGATTTGTGGCTTATGAGCAGCAGCCGCTCGACCATGAAATCCTAATTTTGTCAGCTTTCGCCTAACTGTCATAGTCCCTGCAGTGGATCCTGATGCAGTATGGAATTCCTGTGTGATGGTCTGGATAGATGTCTGCCTGTCACACATTACGACCCTCTTCAACTGTCGGCGTTATCTGTCAGTCAACAGACGAGGTCGGCCTGTACGCTTTTGTGCTGTACGTGTCCCTTCACGTTCCCGTTTCACTATCACATCGGAAACAGTGGACCTAGGGGTGTTTAGGAGTGTGGAAATCTTGCATACAGACGTATGACAAGTGACACCCAATCACCTGACCACGTACGAAGTCCGTGTGTCCCGCGCAGCGCCCCATTCAGTTCTCTCACGATGTATATTGACTAATAACGTCCCTGATTGGAATATCTGGCAGTAGGTGGCACCAGAACGCACCTAATATGAAAAACGTATGTTTTTTCGGGTGTCCGGATACTTTTGAGCACAAAGTGTATTTTTATTAGCCACTAACACGAGTGAAACATATCTCTTCAGAGTCATTTTCACTTGTAGCACGTGAAAGATTAATCAGAATAAACGGGTACTCGTTATTATATTAGCTTTTCCTACAATATTTTCAAATCATTATTCATCTTTCTGTATGTTAAAGCATAGCAGTAGCAGCCGGGGAATCAGCAAGCACAGTAAAGCCAACGTTTATCGTTGGGGGAATTCTTGTTACTGGAACACCCTGCTCAGCCCACACATCGCTCATTAAACTTTAGGTACCAAGATTCACATATATTTCTTCATTCAATAATTGATTCATTCTTCTTATAGTGAGAGTAAAAGTTGTTCCTAATCAAGTTTTATGTTAAATTTATATTATTGTGATTTTCCAAATGTTTTAATTTGTAATTCCTGCACTGAGCTAATATTTTTAATCACCATAACGCTGATGTTAGCAATAGATCAATTTTATGTCCCATCTAATAGAAAACGGGTGCTGCTGGGTAAAATAATGAGTCAACTTAAGGGAATTTCTTAGAAATTCTGAAATCCTGTTTGTGAACAATGAAGCACTTTTTACATAAAATGTAAAAAATTGTTATACTCGACTTCTTAAGATACGCTACTGTAATATAGTATTCACTATTCGACTAGAATGTGGAAAAAACGCCGCGTATTTAACGTGGACATCAAGTTAGGCGAGCATATCTCAATGTCGACCGTGTAAATAGATAAAGACTTTTTGTGGGGAAGTGTATGTAGACGCCGACCGCCTTACCGCGACTGCATTGCCCGCGTTACAGCGGTGGCCTTGGCAACAGCTTGATTCATTCAGGCCAGTGAGGCAATTATGCTCCCAGGTCAACACGCTGATCGTAATTGGTGGGAGACGAATGAGCCTCCTAAGATATCTACCGCACGTGCTACACACACATTAAATGGCGAGTGTGGTTCAAGTTCCACCCTGCTGCGCAACGGAACTGCGATTTTCTCTGGCGCAGTATATTTATTTAATGACGTTTGATATACTAATACCGGATCGCGAGATTATTGCACTTGATCTCCCACGTTCGTTATGGGAAACATATGGTGACGTTACAGTAATCAACTACAGTGGTGACTAATGGAAGCGTATCGCACTGTGAATGATTTCAACAAAGCTGTGTGGTTTAGTGTGTCATCATGAAATATCACGATAAAAATTCACTATAAGCCGTCCGAAGAGGCCTCACACCCAGGAGCATTAATATTTTGGTCGACTAATGTGATAAAAATTACACCATGCTACCTAAGTTGTGTGTGTGTTGACTTAGAGACGTTTCTGTAGGTTGAAGGGATTCGGGTATCATAGAGTACCTAACGTAGGTGTTGCTGCTTCATGGGAGTGTAGTATACTACTTCTGAGGGCTCCCATCATGTTCTGTAGTAAAACTCGACCGCTCGCCAGCATTACTTTATTCGCTCTTCAAGTAAGTTTGCGACTCAGTTTTGAGAAATTTCTGTAGATAAGTTTATAAAAAATTTATTATCTCTTAGATGTTCAAAAAATGTCCAAATTTGTATGAAATCTTATGGGACTTGACTGCTAAGGTCATCAGTCCCTAAGCTTACACACTACTTTACCTAAATTATCTTAAGGACTAACACACATACACACCCATGCCCGAGGGAGGACTCGAACCTCCGCCGGGACTAGCCGCACAGCCCATGACAGGAGCACCTCAGACCGCTCGGTTAATCCCGAGCAGCATCTCTTATATATGTGTCTTAGACATAGAGATTAAGTGTAATGTGCATTCAGAGAATAGTAGCTCATTACGTATTAGTCGTTTCTTAGTTCAGTGATATAAGGAGTATATTTCCAAAATGGAATGTCTTGTTATGTCACACATTAGAGTTCTGATGGAACTATTCCTTGTTCTTTTATGTTTTGATATGCACCCGCGACTTGTCTATCCAGACTTCGGTTCTACCCTTTGAGAAATCACCACCACCACCGACAAAGAAGATGTCTAATAGAGGTAGAAAAGCTGGGACATTTATCTACGTTAACCTACTTTCCACTCAAAAAACACTCAGGGGTCGAACAAAGAGATAAGCATTAGACTAAAGGTCACAGAGGTTCAAAGAGCATAAACTTGAAACATCAGAAACCAAAAAATCCCCAACAAAAGAAGAAACAGATTCTTCAAGGAAGTGCAGTTTACTTCCAATGGTGGCTCAAGTACTACTGTTGAATTTTTCAATGTTGATGTGTGGTCTGATATAGACTTTGTGTAACCCATTGCACCGGAAGACAATGATGTAAAATGCTTCTTCTGGAATGTAAAACTTTCAGATGATAAAAAAGAGGAGGTCCGAGTGAAATGTTTGTCTTCCTCTCTATTGGTCCACATACATTGTGCTTTTGCAGAGAATGAAACATATATTTTTTCTGCAGGTAAAGCTCTACTAAACCTCAAACTTGTCAACTGCATTAGGCATAATGTATAGTCTAAGTTTAATCACAATTTGTTTTCAGTATTTTTAACCCTGTCCTCCATATCATCTATTTCCTACTATTACTGTTTAATACTACCCCCCATTTAATACGTTCTTTTTTCATTTATTTTTTAATAAGATTTTTGTCGAATTTTACTTTTACAGGAGGTGAAACAAACAACAATGAGTTAGAGTCCATGACAGTTTTGCTTTCGGCCGTTTCAATCATTTCAGTACTATAAATGTAAATGGTATCCAATAATACCTGAGTATCCTGTACAATTAGAGCACACAGTAGCTGTTATCAGTGGAGTTATAAAATTTAAGGGGAAATGAATGAATAAAATGCATCGATTCCACTCATATGTAATAATTGGCACACGGACAAACAGTGAACAAAAAGATCATCTACGAGAAAAGTGTTAAAAGTATGTTACACGTTATTATGGCGTGTCAAGTAACTTTTATTGAACTACGTACTATATTTCAATGAGACATAGATACATGGCACTATTTTTGAACATAGCCACCAAATCTCCATTAACAACAGTTCGAACCCACTACCTATCATCGTTCAGTTTCTTGGCTCTAGAAATCCGCTCGGTGGTCACGGAGCCATTCGGGAACCGATGTGTGGACGTCCTCTAGGACGTCCTATTTCGTTGAACGCCTGGACATTGTTATCTGTGGTCGGTATCGATGGCTTTCCTTCGTCATCAGCATCACTCACGTCTGTGCATCCTTGCTCAAATTATTTGCTCCGTAACTATTATTACTGATGAACGCAGCGTTGCATTTGCTCCAAACATCGCCAGCATTTGCTCAGTAGAAAACATATGTTTCACAGAAGCGGAGGTGAAGAAGTATTCATGGCTCTCAATGTATGCACTTTAGGCCTTATGTTTCCAGGACTTTTTTCTTGTTTTGGTCCATACTACCTCTTTTCAAAATATGGGTAGCAAAGACCTCAAGAGATTTGTTTCACAGTATGAAGATGAAGCTTTGCTTATATCTCTTAAGATATGCATTTTAGGGTCCATGTTTAGTATACTTTCTAGCTTCGAATGACCATTTCTGACATTTCTCTGAATATTAAACCCCACTGGGACACTTAGTGTGTGCAGGCTACAATCTCTTACACAGCTTATGATGACTGTGTGAGTTGTTGAGTACTGCGATGCTAAGGTATTGAAGGTGATAGTACTAAATCGGTGATCCAGTAGGCTTAGTCTCTTGCCTAAGGTTGCTTGCTAATCGCGATAACTATCACACTAAAACAATAAGTTATTTTACGTGTTTATATGAACGTTATTTTTAAAATTACTCACAAACCTCCAACATACAGGTTACCCTGTGATTAAGCTTACGGTATTATCCATCACACGGGTTGTGTTAATTTATTTAACGTTGTGATACGCAGTTCAAACGGATTTTGCGACGATTACATGGGATTCTATAACACTTTTCCACATTGAAAAACGTATGAAGAGTTGAGTCCTACATGTCTGCCACTACTTATCTCATCAGTCTTGGCATTTTCAGGAACAGTTTACAAGTGTCTCTTTGCCTTAGCGACAGTACGCGAATGTCAAGAACCAAACCGTACCCTGAATTATGTTCAGTGAGGTGTCAAAATTATGGTAACTGGATTAATGGAAACAGGAATGGATGTAGTCCCTGTGAAATGCCATCTGGCTGTCTTTACAAGACACGGTATAGAAACACAAGCTATTTCCTGATAATTAATAACCGTGCTAGTTTCGCATCTACTAACGTTAAATTTCTGGGTATGTGGCTAGACATTAGACTGACATGGAAAAGACATACCAACTAAATCCAGCTTAAGTTTCACAGAAATTAACATACTGAAAGCTTTGTACGAGGGTGAGTCAAATTAAAACCTTCAATATTTTTAAAATATTATCTATTGAGTAGAAGTGGTACAAAGCTGTATCACTTTTCGACATAATCTCCCCCACGCTCAATGCAAATCCTCCAGCGTTTACAAAGTGCACAAATTCCTTTAGAAAAAACTTTTAGTAGTCCACGCAACCACTCATGCACCATGTGGCGTACCTCTTCATCAGAATGGAACTTCTTTCCTCCCATTGCGTCTTTGAGCAGTCCAAACATATGGAAATCACTTGGGGTAAGGTCTGGTGAGTATGGTGGATGAGGAAGACACTCAAAAAGCAGGTCTGTGATTGTTGCAACTGTTGTACGGGCAGTGTGGGGCCTTGCATTGTCATGCTGCAAAAAGGACACCTACTGACCGATTTGATTTTATTGCAGGCCGCAGATGATTTTTTAGGGGATCTGTGTATGATGCACTGGTGAAAATGGTCCCTCTAGGCATGTAATGTTCCAAAATGACGCCTTTTTCGTCCGAAAAGAGTGTCAACATAACCTTCCCTGCTGATGGTTCTGTTTTGATGATGAGGAATGGCGCCATTCTTTGCTCGGTCTCTTCGTTTCCGGTTAGTCGAAGTGAACCCAAGTGTCATCCCCAGTAACGATTCTAGCAAGGAAGCCATCACCTTCTCGATGAAAGCGCCGAAGAAGTTCTTCACAAGAATCAACACGTCGTTCTCTCATTTCAGAAGTCAGCTACCTTGGCACCCATCTTGCAGACACTTTGTGAAACTGGAGCACATCATGCACAATGTGGTATGCTGACCCATGACTAATCTGTAAACATGCTGCATTGTCATTCAGTGTCACTCGGCAGTTTTCCTTCACTGTGGCTTCAACTGCTGAAATGTTCTGTGGAGTCACAACTCGTTGTGCCTGACCTGGACGAGGAGCATCTTCCACTGAAGTCACACCATTTGCGAGCTTCCTACTCCATTCGTAGACTTGCTGCTGTGACAAACATGCATCACCGTACTGAACTTTCATTCGTCGATGAATTTCAATAGGTTTCACACTTTCACTACGCAAAAACCGAATAACAGAACGCTGTTCTTCCCTGGTGCAAGTCGTAAGTGGGGCAGACATCTACATACTGATACTGCGACGCTATGTGTGCATCTGCACTACGCTGCCACCTACAGGCCATTCTGCACGCTGTTTGTAGCACGCTTACCAACTTACAGGATAACGGCGCGAAATTTCGATTTGTTATTACAAATTTACGGTTTTCATTTGACTCGCCCTTGTATTTCACTCACTGGGGAGCCGACCCTAGGACCCTGTTGCAGCTGCATAAACAATTAAATACCAGCAAGATGTAAACGGCTGATTGTTATACGACTCCGCTCCTGTAGCCGCGGTGCCACGCCTGCGACAATCAAGCAGTATCGTGGCACATCGCCTACAGACAGCGCATGCGCACGTACTCGATCTGTTTCCTGGAAGGCAGTTCGCAGAGAGCTGTATCCCAGGCAACCAGCCGCCCTCATTTGGCGAGTTAACGCAACATGGGCCACCCGCCGATTATGTGCGGAAGTTCTACGTGGGTGTCTGCTGCCGGTTTCAGCTCGTCTCTGTTATCTACGACCTGTGAACAAGTCTGATACATTTGAATACCATTCCGTTGGCGTTTCTCTCTGTATTATAATATGAAAGCTAAATATCATACTCGCCTAAATTTAAACAGAAATTTTTTGTAACATTGTGACCAAAGCTCCATATCATTTCATCTTCATATTGATCCACTGTGTGTCGTATATTGTTCCACATCTTACACGAAGAACTACTGTAATGTATTCCAGTTACTAAGATATATTTTCTCGCTAGTTGAAATGCAACTCTTTGAAAGCTGAGTGACATCTGCACATCAAAAAAAGCTGATATCAACATACTGCCTGAAGAAAAAGCGAAGCACCCTAAAGGCATTGTTGGATGTCACTGTAACTTCATACACAGACAGACCATCGGCGTCTATGTAAATGTCTAGAGTTGGAATTTTCTGTGGCAGGTCGGACGGCACGAGAGTGCATTAGTTTTGTTCTTGTTTAGTGTTCTTACCAGGCCTGGCAAGGAATGTAAGGGGGCGTGAAGGCATCAAATGATGAAGCGAAGTACATGGAGATGCCGTTTACTCAAGTACGTGGCGTGATTAGCAGCTGATAGTTTGACAGTGACCTCATTGTGGGGCTCCGTATGGCCGGCTCATCGAATGGTCCACTATCTAGAGTTGTGAGGCATTCACATGCGACCATGGGCCGATGTTGGGCTGAGTGGGAAGGTGGGGGCAAGCACATTCGTCGTCAAGCTTTCGCACGACCACGTCTCACCACCACGAGAGAGGATCGCCGTGTTCTGCACCAAACACAGTGTGACACCTTCATTTCTTCCCCTGGCATCTGAGCACAAGTAATGGACTCTATGCAACGTTCTGTGTCACCTCCCTTCCCCCTCCCCCCCTCCTCTTGCCCGGTCCCCTTTCCCAAATCAACCAACCAACCGTACCATGTGTAGTATGCCATTACCACCACAACGTAAATGGCTGCGTTTGGAGTGGTTTCTTGACCAGAAAGCATGGTCTGCTGATGCATGGCGTCTCACTCCATTAGCTCGGATGACCATCGTTGGCGATCATAGTGCCAACTAGGGGAAAAGTACCAACCTTCCAATGTTTTGTAGAGACACAGCATCAGGGTGTGGGAAACACTCGAGTATGACTTTAGACGGCTGCTGGTAGTGTCTGAGGGAACGCAGATGGTATAACTGTACGTCACTTACATCTTGGGTCCGCATGTGTCAACCATCAAGCGACGCTGTTGTAGTGTCAGTTTCCAACACAACATACATGGCAAGGGGCTCTATAAACTATCTGCGTCATAGTGAGTCATATTGAGATATTCCTGTGGTTACAGTGATTTCCAGGTCTGTCCCTGATCGAATACGAGTGGGACCAATTCGGACGTAAACTACATCCTTGTAGCCGTACCCAGGATATTGAGGACCGACTACAACAGTTATGGCCCTGCATGCTTCAGGAGAAGGTATTACGGCTTCATGACACTCTTCCCGAGAGAATCCATGTATGCTTCAAGAACAGAAGGGGTGCAACGTGACACTGATAAGCGCTCATATCTCCAATTTCTTCCCCTTCTGGGTGCTTTACTGTCAAAATGAGTGGCCAAACGTCGTGGGAAGTTACCTGACGTGATATCTCTAGGCTGCTGAAGCATATGCTGTGTATTTGTCTCCGTACAATCGTGCTTGAAATGGTTCCTGACGCTCCTCATTCAAACCGGTAGCCATTTGACTCACAGCAGATCGAATGGAGGTGACGTTGGTTCATCAAAAAATTGGGTTCGTCCTGTGCGGTGGTTTCACATGTGGTAAGTTGTCTCTGCGATAATGAAGATCCACCCTAGAATCCATTGACTTCGGAAATCCTAAATCTTATGTAATCTCCTATATGCTATTATCCATGCCCCACATTGCTAGTCTTAACTCGCAACGTACTGTAACGAGCTGCTCAGGTATCATGACTCCACACTCGACGGACAAAACTCCTAGCCGCATCATTCGGGTGCCATTTATACCACCTTCACATCGGACAACACTTCCACTGATTCTCGTCCATTCGGTTTATTACGAGTGGTAGAAATCTATGAGGGCAATCAAATGAAAACCTAATACCCTTTAGAACGGGATCATGGAATGGTTCCATTGAAAATCAATCACCACACGTGTTAAGACATTTATCCCACTGGTAGACGAGACGATCAGTTCCTTTTATATAGAACGCGATCGGCCGGTTACGGATCCACAACCATCCTCACTCTTGCACTTCACAGTCCAACTAAAAACCGGCGTCCATGCATGTTTTTATTCAGGTCGCCAAGGATTTGAACATCCTACGATGAAAGATCCTGGCTCTATGGAGGATGTTACAGTGTTTCCCAACCAAATCGCTGAAGCATAACCTTTGTGTGATTGGCAGTACAGTCGGCTGGCGTTATATGTTGCATCCGAGATGCTATAGCTGAGCGGTGTTCTGAGCACGTGTCCTATGAGTTCATGTGTATGAATCTTCGATCTGCCCTACTGGAACAGGGACCTGGAGGACGAAGGTCTCTGTATTACGAGTGAAGGGCTACTGGTTCTTGATCTACTGAATGTGTGGCATGTTTCTTCTAACTCACAGACACGATTACGGAATTCTACCAGCCGCACCCTCTCATCAATTAAAGAAAGGTTGGGAAAAACATAGTCTGTTATATTTGTGTCTTCTGTATGTAGATATAAGCATTCGTTAATAGATGTTTTAGTAATATGAAATAAGGTTATCGTTGGTTATTTCACGACAGAGTCACTGCTGTCAATTTATTAATTTTAGGTGAGGGGGGCGGCCTTTCAGAGTTTATGGTAGGGAGAATTTTAAATGTTTTTGGTTTTAATGTACTGGATCAGATGCTCTCAAAAATGCAATTGTAACTTTCTCTCATCCCTTTTTGGACTGTTAGTGACTATGAAGGAACAGATTATCGTAAGAGTCAGCTTCTGGTAGTATTTGCACGTTACGATTTCAGATAATTAACTGAATGTCACTATGAACTTTCTACCTGGTTAATTCAAGAAGAACTTTAATTTTTACAGCA
Source organism: Schistocerca gregaria (assembly GCF_023897955.1). Taxonomy (NCBI): domain Eukaryota; kingdom Metazoa; phylum Arthropoda; class Insecta; order Orthoptera; family Acrididae; genus Schistocerca; species Schistocerca gregaria. The sequence continues at coordinate 190,175,854 of NC_064921.1, forward strand.
GTGTTTCATAATACACTCCTGGAAATTGAAATAAGAACACCGTGAATTCATTGTCCCAGGAAGGGGAAACTTTATTGACACATTCCTGGGGTCAGATACATCACATGATCACACTGACAGAACCACAGGCACTTAGACACAGGCAACAGAGTATGCACAATGTCGGCACTAGTACAGTATATATCCACCTTTCGCAGCAATGCAGGCTGCTATTCTCCCATGGACACGATAGTAGAGATGCTGGATGTAGTCCTGTGGAACGGCTTGCCATGCCATTTCCACCTGGCGCCTCAGTTAGACCAGCGTTCGTGCTGGACGTGCAGACCGCGTGAGACGACGCTTCATCCACTCCCAAACATGCTCAATGGGGGACAGATCCGGAGATCTTGGTGGACAGGGTAGTTAACTTACACCTTCTAGAGCACGTTGGGTGGCACGGGATACATGCGGACGTGCATTGTCCTGTTGGAACAGCAAGTTCCCTTCCCGGACTAGGAATGGTAGAACGATGGGTTCGATGACGGTTTGGATGTACCGTGCACTATTCAGTGTCCCCTCAACGATCACCAGAGGTGTACGGCCAGTGTAGGAGATCGCTCCCCACACCATGATGCCGGGTGTTGGCCCTTTGTGCCTCGGTCGTATGCAGTCCTGATTGTGGCGCTCACCTGCACGGCGCCAAACACGCATACGACCATCATTGGCACCAAGGCAGAAGCGACTCTCATCGCTGAAGACGACACGTCTCCATTCGTCACTCCATTCACGCCTGTCGCGACACCACTGGAGGCGGGCTGCACGATGTTGGGGCGTGAGCGGAAGACGGCCTAACGGTGCGCGGGACCGTAGCCCAGCTTCATGGAGACGGTTGCGAATGGTCCTCGCCGATACCCCAGGAGCAACAGTGTCCCTAAATTGCTGGGAAGTGGCGGTGCGGTCCCCTACGGCACTGCGTAGGATCCTACGGTCTTGGCGTGCATCCGTGCGTCGCTGCGGTCCGGTCCCAGGTCGACGGGCACGTACACCTTCCGCCGACCACTGGCGACAACATCGATGTACTGTGGAGACCTCACGCCCCACGTGTTGAGCAATTCGGCGGTACGTCCACCCGGCCTCCCGCATGCCCACTATACGCCCTCGCTCAAAGTCCGTCAACTGCACATGCGGTTCACGTCCACGCTGTCGCGGCATGCTACCAGTGTTAAAGACTGCGATGGAGCTCCGTATGCCACAGCAAACTGGCTGACACTGACGGCGGCGGTGCACAAATGCTGCGCAGCTAGCACTATTCGACGGCCAACACCGCGGTTCCTGGTGTGTCCACTGTGCCGTGCGTGTGATCATTGCTTGTACAGCCCTCTCGCAGTGTCCGGAGCTAGTATGGTGGGTCTGACACACCGGTGTCAATGTGTTCTTTTTTCCATTTCCAGGAGTGTATTTGTGTATACCGTTTTCAGTTAGTTAAATGAATGGCACTATGGACCTTTTTCCTGGTTGGTTAAAGATTGCCTTAAGTTACCATGGATCTATTTAAATATTTTTAGTTTATTGGTTGCGGCAGAAGCCAACTTCACCAAATACAATTGAGTCACATAATGATACAAACAGGGAAATTTTCTGACTTCTTCACAGAATATAGAATACAATGTGTTAGTCAACCAAAATGTGTAAATGTAAGAGAATAGTTGTGCGAAATAGACAACAAATTACTTTAGTCTGACTGAATCATTACAACAAAAGCAACAATTTTTTAACATAAAATCTGGTTACCTATATTGCCGAAATGATTGCCTGGACACTGTTGTCTGTGGTTGCTGTCGATAACTTCCCTTTCCAGTCAGCGTTGTAATGGTCTATGGATAGAGTATCTTCCCCTCAATATGCATTAGCCTTTGTCTTGTAACTAGTGTGGAATTGCCAACTCTGCTTGTGCGACGCATATGAGTATTGTTTTAATAATCTACACAAATGTCAGAGCTGCGGATTGTATATGGTCTAGAATTATGATGTGGGACTGGAGTCATGTAACACGCAGCTGTATTGAATCTTGCTCCTTATTAACTGTTTGTAAAGATGTAATACAGTCCTAGCGTCAAATCCCCTGTTAATGCAGCACAAAGCTTCCAGGGTGTCAACTGTCTTATCAGTTTTGAGCTGGAGCTCGTTGGTAGGTCTGTGGCGAAAGTGTAACATGTGTAGCCCCTAAACTGGAATGGTTATTAATTGGCAGGAAATAGTTTGTTTCTGTCTTGTGTCTAGTAAAGACAGCATTTAATCAGACCTACGCTCTCAGAGGTTAGACAGCCAGGGTTTTGAGTTACTGTCCATTTTAACACCGCACAACTTTGATTTCGTTCACATACAAAGTAAGTATTAGAATATTCGTACAGAAAAGGGCAGACGGTGTAACACATAGAAATAAGCAGAACAGCATGTGACCGACACTTAAAAATAGGATTTCCATTCTCGTCATTGAATTTCAAGGCGATCCCCAGAGAAATTGATGTAAGAGTTCAAGCTGAATAGCAATTAATCTCTAAAAGACACAACGAAAAGCTGCATAACTTAAATAAAAATCTGAATATCATGTTCAGGATACAAAAACAGTACACAGACATAGCTTTTATGACAGAGATTTCAAGATACAATAATCTGAAAAGGAACAGCAAATGCTAAAGAAACGATTACAATACGTCTCTCATGCTCAATTAAAGAAGCAAGACATTAAATATACAATTGGAGCAGTAAAAGCGGCAGGTACACATACGAAACTAAATACCAAGAAATGACTGCAGCTACGAATGAGACGAAAGCGTTAGAAGACGAAACCTTAACACACTTTCAGAACTAAAACGAGTCGTACATTATCATTGAAATAAATTCAAAGCTAAAATAATAAAATACTAAAGCTGCTAAACCAGATAAAGGTAAGACACTTGTAGTTATAGACGAGTACAAATTGTATATGGTGAAATTTGAGAATTTAGGGACAAGCAGCTTCATATAACAAATAAATAACAATCCAATTAAAAATTATCAGACTAATTTAAAAAACTAATCCCCATATAATTTTTATTTATTCATATGCAAAAGTGTCGCTTTATAAACATGAATGCTACGACATCCACAGTGAGAGCTTACATAAAACTGAAGAAAAAAATAACAAAATGCATAGCTAATTTCCATTGTGCAACAAGCATCCAAGAAAGACTTGAACGAACCTTTATGTAAGAGACTGAAACGAAAGCACATGTTTCAAAAATTATGCAATACACAACAACATGCATTTTTGTTAATTAAGTAAATGATATCATTATACAAGCTGAAGCAAGTTTCGCTTCTTTGGACATAGTATACAGAATTACAAACATGGTCAATAATGAAACGCTGCAGACTGTACAGCAAAATATCACAGTTAAGAAAAAACTAAGTCTTGCAGAATTACATGAAATGTTACATGTGTTTGAATTTATTTTGAGCCCAAACTTCTTTAACATCAACAACAAATTTTATAAACAGAACAATCCGCAGATCGTGGTCTCGCGGTCGCGTTCTCGCTTCCCGAGCACGGGGTCCCGGGTTAGATTCCCGGCGGGGTGAGGGATTGTCACCTGCCTCGAGATGACTGGGTGTTTGAGTTGTCCTCATCATTTAATCATCATTCATGCAAGTGCCCGCCCCCCCATAACCCATAGACCTTGCCGTTGGTGGGGAGGCTTGCGTCCCTCAACGATACAGATAGCTTTACCGTAGGTGCAACCACAACGGAGGGGTATCTGTTGAGAGGCCAGACAAACGTGTGGTTCCTGAAGAGGGGCAGCAGCCTTTTCAGTAGTTGCAGGGGCAACAGTTTGGATGATTGACTGATCTGGCCATGTAACAATAACCAAAACGGCCTTGCTGTGTTGGTACTGCCAACGGCTGAAAGCGAGGGGAAACTACAGCCGTAATTTTTCCCGAGGGCATGCAGCTTTACTGTATGGTTCAATGATGATGGCGTCCTCTTGGGTAAAATATTCCGGAGGTAAAATAGTCCCCCATGCGGATCTCCGGGCGGGGACTACACAGGAGGACGTCGTTATCAGGAGAAAGAAAACTGGCGTTCTACGGATCGGAGCGTGGAATGTCAGATCCCTTAATCGCAGGTAGATCGGAAAAATTTAAAAAGGGAAATGGATAGGCTACAGTTACATATAGTGGGAATTAGTGAAGTTCGGTGGCAGGAGGAACAAGACTTCTGGTCAGGTGAATACAGGATTATAAATACAAAATCAAATAGGAGTAATGCAGGAGTAGGTTTAATAATGAATAAAAAAATAGGAGTGCGGGTAAGCTACTACAAACCGCATAGTAAACGTGTTATAGTGGCCAAGATAGACACGAAGCCCATGCCTACTACAGTAGTACAAGTTTATATGCCAACTAGCTCTGCAGATGACGAAGAAATTGCAGAAATGTATGATGAGATAAAAGAAATTATTCAGGTAGTGAAGGTAGGCGAAAATTTAATAGTAATGGTTGACTGGGATTCGACAGTAGGAAAAGGGAGAGAAGGGAACATAGGGGGTGAATATGGATTGGGACAAAGAAATAAAATAGGAAGCCGTCTGGTAGAATTTTGCACAGAGCATAACTTAATCATAGCTAACACTTGGTTCAAGAATCATAAATGAAGGTTGTATACATGGAAGAATCCTGGAGATACTAAAAGGTATCAGATAGATTGTATAATGGTAAGACAGAGATTTAGGAACCAGGTTTTAAATTGTAGGACACTTCCAGGGGCAGATGTGGACTCTGACCACACTCTATTGGTTATGAACTGTAGATTAAAACTGAAGAAACTGCAAGAAGGTGGGAATTTAAGGTGATGGGACCTGGATAAACTGAAAGAACCAGAGGTTGTGCAGAGTTTCAAGTAGAGCGTAAGGGAACAATTGACAGGAATGGGGGAAAGAAATACAGTAGAAGACGAATGGGTAGCTCTGAGGGATGAAGTAGTGAAGGCAGCAGAGGATCAAATAGGTAAAAAGACGAGGGCTAGTAGAAATCCTTGGGTAACAGAAGAAATATTGAATTTAATTGATGAAAGGAAAATATATAAAAATAGCAGTAAATGAAGCAGGCAAAAATGAATACAAAAGTCTCAAAAATAAGATCGACAGGAAGTGCAAAATGGCTAAGCAGGCATGGCTAGAAGACAAATGTAAGAATGTATAGGCTTATCTCACTAGGGGTAAGATAGATACAGCCTACAGGAAAATTAGAGAGACCTTTGGAGAAAAGAGAGCCACTTGTATGAATATCAAGAGCTCAGATGGAAACCCAGTTCTAAGAGGGGAAAGCAGAAACGTGGAAGGAGTATATTGAGGGTCTATACAAGGGCGATGTTCTTGAGTACAATATTATGTAAATGGAAGATGATGTAGATGAAGATGAAATGGGAGATACGATACTGCGTGAAGAGTTTGACAGAGCACTAAAAGACCTGAGTCGAAACAAGGCCCCCGGAGTAGACAACATTCCATTACAACTACTGACGGTGTTGGGAGAGCCATTCCTGACAAAACACTACCATCTGGTGAGCAAGATGTACGAGACAGGCGAAATACCCTCAGACTTCAAGAAGAATAAAATAATTCCAATCCCAAAGAAAGCAGGTGTTGACAGATGTGAAAATTACCGAACTATCAGTTTAATAAGTCACAGCTGCAAAACACTGACGCAAATTATTTACAGACGAATGGAAAAACTGGTAGAATCCGACCTTGGGGAATATCAGTTTGGATTCCGTAGAAATGTTGGAAAACGTGAGGCAATACTGACATTATGACTTATCTTAGAAGGAAGATTACGGAAAGTCAAACCTACGTTTCTAGCATTTGTAGACTTAGAGAAAGCTTTTGACAATGTTGACTGGTATACTCTCTTTCAAATTCTAAAGATGGCAGGGGTAAAATACAGGGAGCGAAAGGCTATTTACAATTTGTACAGAAACCAGATGGCAGTTATAAGAGTCGAAGGGCATGAATGGGAATCAGTGGTTGGGAAGGGAGTGAGACAGGTTTGTAGCCTCTCCCCGATGTTATTCAATCTGTACATTGAGCAAGCAGTAAAGGAAACAAAGGAAAAATTTGGAGTAGGTATTAAAATCCAGGGAGAAGAAATAAAAATTTTGAGGTTCGCCGATGACACTGTAATTCTATTAGAGACAGCAAAGGGCTTGGAAGAGCAGTTGAACGCAATGGACAGTGTCTTGAAAGGAGGATATAAGATGAACATCAACAAAAGCAAAACAAGGATAATGGAATGTAGTCGAATTAAATCGGGTGATGCTGAGGGAATTAGATTAGGAAATGAGACACTTAAAGTAGTAAAGGGGTTTTGCTATTTGGGGAGCAAAGTAACTGATGATGGTCGAAGTAGAGAGGATATAAAATGTAGACTGGCAATGGCAAGGAAAGCGTTTCTGAAGAAGAGAATTTTACTAACATCGAGTATAGATTTAAGTGTTAGGAAGTCGTTTCTGAAAGTACACTCCTGGAAATTGAAATAAGAACACCTTGAATTCATTGTCCCAGGAAGGGGAAACTTTATTGACACATTCCTGGGGTCAGATACATCACATGATCACACTCACAGAACCACAGGCACATAGACACAGGCAACAGAGCATGCACAATGTCGGCACTAGTACAGTGTATATCCACCTTTCGCAGCAATGCAGGCTGCTATTCTCCCATGGAGACGATCGTAGAGATGCTGGATGTAGTCCTGTGGAACGGCTTGCCATGCCATTTCCACCTGGCGCCTCAGTTGGACCAGCGTTCGTGCTGGACGTGCAGACCGCGTGAGACGACGCTTCATCCAGTCCCAAACATGCTCAATGGGGGACAGATCCGGAGATCTTGCTGGCCAGGGTAGTTGACTTACACCTTCTAGAGCACGTTGGGTGGCACGGGATACATGCGGACGTGCATTGTCCTGTTGGAACAGCAAGTTCCCTTGCCGGTCTAGGAATGGTAGAACGATGGGTTCGATGACGGTTTGGATGTACCGTGCACTATTCAGTGTCCCCTCGACGATCACCAGAGGTGTACAGCCAGTGTAAGAGATCGCTCCCCACACCATGATGCCGGGTGTTGGCCCTGTGTGCCTCGGTCGTATGCAGTCCTGATTGTGGCGCTCACCTGCACGGCGCCAAACACGCATATGACCATCATTGGCACCAAGGCAGAAGCGACTCTCATCGCTGAAGACGACACGTCTCCATTCGTCCCTCCATTCACGCCTGTCGCGACACCACTGGAGGCGGGCTGCACGATGTTGGGGCGTGAGCGGAAGACGGCCTAACGGTGTGCGGGACCGTAGCCCAGCTTCATGGAGACGGTTGCGAATGGTCCTCGCCGATACCCCAGGAGCAACAGTGTCCCTAATTTGCTGGGAAGTGGCGGTGCGGTCCCCTACGGCACTGCGTAGGATCCTACGGTCTTGGCGTGCATCCATGCGTCGCTGCGGTCCAGTCCCAGGTCGACGGGCACGTGCACCTTCCGCCGACCACTGGCGACAACATCGATGTACTGTGGAGACCTCACGCCCCACGTGTTGAGCAATTCGGCGGTACGTCCACCCGGCCTCCCGCATGCCCACTATACGCCCTCGCTCAAAGTCCGTCAACTGCACATGCGGTTCACGTCCACGCTGTCGCGGCATGCTACCAGTGTTAAAGACTGCGATGGAGCTCCGTATGCCACGGCAAACTGGCTGACACTGACGGCGGCGGTGCACAAATGCTGCGCAGCTAGCGCCATTCAACGGCCAACACCGCGGTTCCTGGTGTGTCCGCTGTGCCGTGCGTGTGATCATTGCTTGTAGAGCCCTCTCGCAGTGTCCGGAGCAAGTATGGTGGGTCTGACACACCGGTGTCAATGTGTTCTTTTTTCCATTTCCAGGAGTGTATTTGTATGGAGTGTAGCTATGTATGGGAAGTGAAACAGGGACAATAAATAGTTTGGACAAGAAGAGAATAGAAGCTTTAGAAATGTAGTGCTACAGAAGAATGTTGAAGATTAGGTGGGTAGATCACGTAACTAATGAGGAGGTATTCAATGGGATTGGGGAGAAGAGAAGTTTGTGGCACAACTTGAGTAGAAGAAGGAATCGGTTGGTAGAACATGTCCTGAGACATCAAGGGGTCACAAATTTAGCATTGTAGGGCAGTGTGGAGGGTAAAAATCGTAGAGGGAGACCAAGAGATGAATACACTAAGCAGATTCAGAAGGATGTAGGTTGCAGTAGGTACTGGGAGATGAAGGAGCTTGCACAGGATAGAGTAGCATGGAGAGCTGCATCAAACCAGTCTCAGGACTGAAGACCACAACAACAACAACAAACTGCAAGTGGCAAACGTGGGCTGAGAAAAGTTGGGTATTTGTACGGGCCTTGATTACCGCGCTGTTGAGCGCCCTACAAACCAAACATCATTATCATTATCATCATCTATAAACAGAACAATGGTGCAGCGACAGGGAAACTATCTTTCTGGGTTGTTGGCTGATCTTGGAAACATTTTAACTACTGGCGCATCACAGGCAGGATCGTGTATTTTCATACGAGGAATGCTAAAAAATGACACCTCCGAATTTCTTACGGAAAAAAGATTTTCAAATAAAACAAACTTTATTAACATTCTCAATCTTTATTCTTAGAATGTACATATTATCAACCCTCTACTAAGCGGTTCTAGATGTTTCAGTCCGGAGCCGCGCTTTTGCTGCGGTCGCGGTTTCGAATCCTGCCTCGGGCATGGATGTGTGTGGTGTCCAAAGGTTAGTTAGGTTTAAGTAGTTCTAAATTTTCGGGGACTGATGACCTCAGATGTTAAGTCCTACAGTGCTCAGATCCATTTGAACCAGCCCTCTACCGCTAGAGGGCTCCGAAATATTGTGTGTAACATGATGGTGTAATATGTTGGTCCATGAGAAACAGCGTGCTGTATTATTTAAAAGATTTAAGACGTTTCACATAAAAGATTCGGAGGCATTACTTTTCTGCACGCTCTCATATACCAATGACTCGATAATACATCATAAAGAAGGGACGTACATCCCCAACACCTAGAACCTAAAATTGACGAATAAAACCCTAAAATCCACTTTACAGTTTGGAGGTATGTGCTGAAATTTTATCAGGATAGAGCCAGCGAAAAATGTCGATAGTTCCCAACCGCAAGGTTGGACGAGTAGTACATCTTCGAGTAGTAAAATCTTTGACAGCTAACAGAGATAGGTGCACGCGGTAAAAGTTTGAATAGTGGTGAGGAGATGCGCGGAGACAGCAGACGTGTTTCGAGTCGGAGCTAGATTCCTGCAGGAGGCAGACGGGTCGTGACACCATCAAAGTAAGAATTGGCGCTACGCACATAATAAGATATATATTGAGCGAAACTCTGCACATTCCTGGGGAAACTAGAGAATAATTAATAAAATAGGTTTTCTTTCGTTAAATAATGTCTAAAAGCTAGATAGAAATCCCATTGTTGATGCAATAAGCGTTTTGTGAAACTTTCTCGTTAATCCATGCTATAGAATTTTTTAGTTTTTCACATGTGCCTTAAAAGTTCGAACAATAAATATTTTTTAGATAAAATTAGTTTCATCTCACCCCTTATGTAGTTCTCCGCATCCTGTGTTTGCATTGAACCAAAAGGTACATTAAAGTAAAGTTCCCATGAGTGAAGCTAATAATTTCATTTTTCAGAGTAAAATAATCTGTATGCCATTGCACAGTTGGCAAATTATTCAGATCACGACAGAATTTTTATTAAGTAACAAACAGGGCCAAAATGAGTAAAGTTATCTAGAATGAGAATTTTAATCCCATTGCACAACGGCTGAGTTGAATATACGTTTTATTTTCGGCTAAACGGGAAGGAGTGCACGAGCTAGGTCCACAGACGCAGTCAGATGCTAGTTGGTGACTTTTATTTATTTTTACCACTAAACTTTCATGCAGTCAGATGTTTATTTTGAGTATTAATTTTGCAACAATATTTTGATGCAGTCAGATAAAGTTCAGTTAAATACGCAGTCAGGTGCAAGTTTTATTAAAGACTAAAGCGGTCACATGCAGTTCAGTCCATTTTATATAGAGAATTTTTATTACAAGCACTTTCAGGTTCAACGTAAAGGTAATAGGTATAAAATTTTCGTCCAAAGTATTACTAAAATTACTGACAGGTGTATGTGCTAAATATACAAAAAAAATATTTGTTCCTTTAACATAATAACCGAGCGTGAAACGGCTTACTCATGGTTAATGGATCTTTAAAGCAGCCTTTGACCGAACTCGAAAAGCAGCGCAAATTAGATATCCACGAGGAAGTAGTAGTGGCGAATGACTTTCAAATACACTCCCGGAAATGGAAAAAAGAACACATTGACACTGGTGTGTCAGACCCACCATACTTGCTCCGGACACTGCGAGAGGGCTGTACAAGCAATGATCACACGCACGACACAGCGGACACACCAGGAACCGCGGTGTTGGCCGTCGAATAGTGCTAGCTGCGCAGCATTTGTGCACCGCCGCCGTCAGTGTCAGCCAGTTTGCCATGGCATACGGAGCTCCATCGCAGTCTTCAACACTGGTAGCATGCCGCGACAGCGTGGACGTGAACCGTATGTGCAGTTGACGGACTTTGAGCGAGGGCGTATAGTGGGCATGCGGGAGGCCGGGTGGACGTACCGCCGAATTGCTCAACACGTGGGGCGTGAGGTCTCCACAGTACATCGATTTTGTCGCCAGTGGTCGGCGGAAGGTGCACGTGCCCGTCGACCAGGGACCGGACCGCAGCGACGCACGGATGCACGCCAAGACCGTAGGATCCAACACAGTGCCGTAGGGGACTGCACCGCCCCTTCCCAGCAAATTAGGGACACTGTTGCTCCTGGGGTATCGGCGAGGACCATTCACAACCGTCTCCATGAAGCTGGGCTACGGTCCCGCACTCCATTAGGCCGTCTTCCGCTCACGCCCCAACATCGTGCAGCCCGCCTCCAGTGGTGTCGCGACAGGAGTGAATGGAGGGACGAATGGAGACGTGTCATCTTCAGCGATGAGAGTCGCTTCTGCCTTGGTGCCAATGATGGTCGTATGCGTGTTTGGCGCCGTGCAGGTGAGCGCAACAATCAGGACTGCATATGACCGAGGCACACAGGGCCAACACCCGGCATCATGGTGTGGGGAGCGATCTCCTACACTGGCCGTACACCTCTGGTGATCGTCGAGGGGACACTGAATAGTGCACGGTACATCCAATCCGTCATCGAACCCATCGTTCTACCATTCCTAGACCGGCAATGGAACTTGCTGTTCCAACAGGACAATGCACGTCCGCATGTATCCCGTGCCACCCAACGTGCTCTAGAAGGTGTAAGTCAACTACCCTGGCCAGCAAGATCTCCGGATATGTCCCCCATTGAGCATGTTTGGGACTGGATGAAGCGTCGTCTCACGCGGTCTGCACGTCCAGCACGAACGCTGGTCCAACTGAGGCGCCAGGTGGAAATGGCATGGCAAGCCGTTCCACAGGACTACATCCAGCATCTCTACGATCGTCTCCATGGGAGAATAGCAGCCTGCATTGCTGCGAAAGGTGGATATACACTGTACTAGTGCCGACATTGTGCATGCTCTGTTGCCTGTGTCTATGTGCCTGTGATTCTGTAAGTGTGATCATGTGATGTATCTGACCCCAGGAATGTGTCAATAAAGTTTCCCCTTCCTGGGACAATGAATTCACGGTGTTCTTATTTCAATTTCCAGGAGTGTAGGTGACGTAACTAAAATGCATAAAAGGATTCCAAGTGAACTGCAACTTGCGAGAAACAAAACGATACCCAACAAGAACTCTTGAAAGCAGAAGAAACATATCACAAAAAAAATCAAGATTTTTTCCAAAACAATCAGCAAAGCATTTCATAGATAAGGTTACAGTAAACATAAATTTCTCTGCGTGGTCTTCAATCTTATGATATATAAGATTGACGACCACGTAGAAAAATTCAGTAGATGGGATGTATATAAATTAAAATGTGCAGAGTGTGACAAGATTTATATAGGAGCGACAGGGCGTAGTTTCAGTACTCGATAAAGGGAACAGTTACGTACGAGTAATAAAACTGCGTTAGATACACACATAAATCGTGGGAAGCATAAAACACAAGACACAAAACAGCGCACGGAGGTAATGCATACAGCCCCAATGAGGCGTTACCATAATATATTGCAGAAACACGAACTTTTTGCGCACCACTTAAAGCCAGACAAATTGCACCACGAACGAAACGATGTTCAGACGCAAGACATTTTTGTTTGATAAAAACATTTTATACACACACAGCCGTATTGACGGCGAAACAGTAAGCCCTACTATGTTTAAATTGATCAATGGGACCAGCCCATTTTGCGGAGTTGAATTGCGCGGCCATGGGATTTTAGAGTTTTATATACACTACTAGCCTTAAAATTGCTACACCACGAAGATGACGTGCTACAGACGCGAAATTTAACGAACAGGAAGAAGATGCTGTAATATGCAAAAGATCAGCTTTTCAGACCTTTCAGACAAGGTTGGCGCCGGTGGCGACACCTACCACATGCTGACATGAGGAAAGATTGCAATCGATTTCTCATACACAAACAGCAGTTGACCAGTGTTGCCTGGTGAAATGTTGTGGTGATGGCTCGTGTAAGGAGGAGAAATGCGTACCATCACGTTTCTGAGTTTCATAAAGGTCGGATTGTAGCCTATCGCAATTGCAGTTTATCGTATCGCGACATTGCTGCTCGCGTTGGTCGAGGTCCAATGACTTAGCAGAATATGGAATCGGTGGGTTCAGGAGGGTAATACGGAACGCCGTGCTGCATCCCAATGGCTTCGTATCACTAGCAGTCGACATTACAGGCATCTTATCCGCATGGCTGTAACGGATCGTGCAGTCACGTCTCGATCCCTGAGTCAACGGATGGGGATATTTGCAAGGCTACAACCATCTGCACGAACAGGTCGACGACATTTGCAGCAGCATGGACTATCAGGTCGTCGACCATGGCTGAGGTTACCCTTGACGCTTCCTCACAGACAGGAGCGCCTGAAATGGTGTACTCAACGACGAACCTGGGTTCAGGAATGGCAAAACGACATTCTTTCGGATGAATCAGGGTTCTGTTTACAGCATCATGATAGTCGTATCCGTGTTTGGCGACATCGCGTTGAACGCACATTGGAAGAGTGTATTCGTCATCGCCATACTGGCGTATCACCCGGCGTGATGGTATGGAGTGTCATTGGTCACACGTCTCGGTCACCTCTTGTTCGCATTGACGGCACTTTGAACAGTGGACGTTACATTTCAGTTGTGTTACGACCCGTGGCTCTACCCTTCATTCGATACCTGCGAAACCCTACATTTCAGCAGGATAATGCAGGACAGCATGTTGCAGGTCCTGTACAGGCCTTTCTGGATACAGAAAATGTTCGACTGCTGCCCTGGCCAACACATTCTCCAGATCTGTCGCCAATTGAAAACGTCTGGTCAAGGTGGCCGAGCAACTGGCTCGTCACAATATGACTGTCACTACTCTTGATAAACTGTGGTATAGTGTTGAAGCTGCATGGGCAGGTGTACCTGTACACGCCATGCAAGTTCTGACTCAATGCCCAGGCGTATCAACACCGTTATTATGGCCAGAGGTGGTTGTTCTCGGTACTCATTTATCAGGATGATAAATGATGCGTGAAAATGTAATCACATGTCAGTTCTAGTTTAATATATTTGTCAAATGAATATCCGTCTACGATCTGCATTTCTTCTTGGTGTAGCAATTTTAATGGCCATTAGTGTACCTATGGTGTGTGTAGTTTTCCAAAGAACTTCGATGCGACTCTCACAACTCCGTGCGTAAATCGACTCTGAAACTTCCCGAGCATCTTTAATTCGGTAATCACTGCCGATTCCGCTGACAGACCACATGCATCTGCACTGAAACGATCGCCTATAAGGTAGGCGGCCGGGGTTCGCTTCCTCAAAGATGCAAACGTTTTTAACAATGCTGCATGTGCTGCGAGCAGTTTCGTGGAGCGTAAAATACGCAAAAGAGAGGTCCGTAGTGCTCGAGACTGGTAATCGCTAGTTCGAGTCTCGTTTCTGTAATTTTTTCGTGTTTTTCGTTCAGATGTAATACCTACGTCGTATTACAAAAATGTATGTATGCATATATGTTCGTTCCACATCTTGTCCTAAACCGCTGGACCGATTTGAACCAAACTTGGTACACATATCACCTACTGCCTGGAAAGAATCGTTGTCTGTTTAAGAACCACCTAACTATGATAGGGGTGGGGTGGTGGTGAAAAATCAGTGTAGGCTATGACATGCCAATATGCATAACGTAGACTTTCAGTATCTGAGACAGAGTACTTAGTGATTTAGAACAAATGTAACCCAAGATTTCAAACCTTTAGGAAACATTTTTCGCTGAGAATTGCCACAAAATTATGAAAAAAAAGGAGAAAAGTATTTTGTTCACTACATTTTCGCTATTCATGCAGCAGTTCTGCCGTGTGAAGCATGAGGTTTTAATTTCTAACTGTATTTTTGAAGTATTTTGCAGGCGGTACTTAAATACACCACTGGATGTACCAGCAAAATTATATCATTTTAAGAGTCACAGTTCAGGAGAGATGTCAAACATTGAGAAGTGACAGAAACTGCCATATCATGCAAGACGTTTCAATTTTTTACTTAGTTGCTACTAACTCTGTTCTCAACACTTTTCGCAGACAGTATCCACATATGGCATTGAATGTCCCTGCAAAATATATCATTGTAGAACACATATTCGTAGTTCAGGAGACATGACACTTAATAATGAGACATGACATCATGTACAACGTTTTAATTTATTAACTCCTTACTACTAAGTCTATTCGTAACAACTTTCGTAGATAGTACCCACATGTGTCGCTGAATGTACCTAGAAAAATATATCATTGTTCTATAAACATTTCAGGAGGAATTACATCACCGTTCAGTGTGGCCGTGCGGTTCTAGGCGTTTCAGTCTCGTATCGCGAGACCACTGCGGTCTCTGGTTCGAATCCTACCTCGGACATGGATGTTTGTGATGTCCTTAGGTTAGTTAGGTTTAAGTAGTTCTAAGTTCTAGGGGACTGATGACCACAGAAGTTGAGTCCCATAGCGCTCAGAGCAAGGTATTATATCGTAACCACTAATCTGCGTGAAACAAACTGCAGACCATAATTCGCTAGAGACACAGGCGCAATGAGTGTCCAAAAACGTGTAAAGTATGTAAAACATACGTGAAATATTTTTGGCAAGTGCCTACGAAACAAATTTGGTACACGAATTAGTTACGATCTCGAAGAAATACTGTGGGGGTAAGAGAGAGGGGAGAGGAGGAGATGGCAGACAAAGGAAAAAGGAGGAGATTAACAGAGGGGGAGGAGGAGATGTAGGTGAGAGAGAGAGAGAGAGAGAGAGAGAGAGAGAGAGAGAGAGAGGTAGAGAGAGAGGGAGAGAGAGGGGGGGGCAGGAGACACCGGGTAATCAGCACATATCTACTTGTCATTTTTATGAACAATGCATGGCTTATTGTTTCTGATTGCATAACGTTATTACAGTGACGTGGCCCATCAACAAAATCTACCGTGAGTTTCTGAATTTAAGTCATTCGGGAAATACGAAGTCGGTTTTCTCGAGACTTTTGGAGAGTTTTATATTTGAGTTCTGAACTTCACTTCCTTTAAATTTATAAATATGTACGAAAATACGACTGTCGTGCGCCCTCCTTTCTCTAGTCATGGAAAACGACGCCCTCTGGAGGAACTCTCAAAAGAGAAGCACACTAATATCCCAAACTGAAAAATATGTTCCTGACGTGAACGGGTAGATTCTCTTCCGTCCTAGTTCGTTTTATGCACTAGCCAGAATTTTATTTTACCTGTGTATCTGGTCTGCTTTAACACAACGACTCTTGTCATCTTACGTATCATATTTGGAGAGTTGCTGCTCCTAATACTCTTACCCAAAATCTGTTGTAATTCCTCATACTGTAATGCATGTACATTAATGACTTATGGAGGTTGTGCGCAGCACAAAAAATTGACCGACTATTCTGTAACCCAATGGGTATCGTACACACTGTTATATTTATCATGTGTGGGTTTGATGTTAGTTAGTTAAGATTATATTTAGCGTGTCTTCTTTTTGTTTTAAAACAATTGAAGATATTCGGAATTGTAACAGAAATCGGTAATCACTATAAGATAAATGCAAAGGTATTGTAATAATAAGCAAAGCATTCAGAGGCAACGCTGTAAAGAAAAAAGTGTAGGTATTGTCAATCCTTTTGATCATTACATTCGTATCGGAAAAGTGACATAATTTGCAAACGTAGCACCAAGGATTCAAAGCTAGACAGCAACGATTTTCAACGGTCCGATTAACTAAGAGCAAACGACAATGGTAACTATCAGTCTAAAATTTATTTAGTGTTTCATTGAACCTCGAAACATAAATCACTAATGATAACGTTCCAACACAGAGAAACGTTTGTGTAAAAAGGGCAAGGCTTCTCACAATTCTTAACAAGCCCTTTTCGGAATGATATTACGTAGATGAAACGGCTTCATCGAGGTTAATTAGACTATTTAATTAAAAATTGAAACAGTGGCGTCGGTTTTACAAAAACAGTTGACTCACTTATGACGATATTTTCGATGTAATTTCTGTCTCAAACCACGCCGGAAAACTGGTCATCGAACCACTCTTCCAGACTAGCTATATTAACCAGTCTTTCGAGGTTTGCTGCGAGCTCCGGTTCGCGTCCAAAGGGTTTGCTCTGGCACGTCTATGTTTACCGACTCTTTGATCGCAACGAAACAACTTACATCGAAACCGTCATGGAAGTAAAGGAAGATGGGAGTTGTCATTACGTTACAAACTTGGAGCCGACAACCGCCACCACACATGGCCAAAAACATTAATTTCACCGCATTTATACCTCAGTCGCCCGCCGCGTTGGCAGTACACCACGACGTCACTCTGACGTGTCCGGTCCCAGTTTCGACCGTTGGGGATATCTATCGACTTTACTGGTCGTATCCCAAATAATATCTGGTGTTTTGATGGTGTTGAGACGTACTTGTTCAAAAATTCCGGCTAACGCCGTTTACGGGTGAGCTAATCGATCCGATCGGAATCTAAATGAAGGAACAGTGATGTACATAATTACAATACCACAAGGAAAAAAATGACGTTCATTACGCCACATTAAGACTGCCTAAGCACAAACAGGGATTCAAAATAATGCAACCAGAAGTTTTGATCACTTACCCAATAATGTAAAATGTATGACAAAATGCGAAGTAAAATATGGAAGTAAACTGAAGACTTCTCTTCGGTAACTGCTCCTATTCCGCCGAAGACTATCATTGTAATGTGTAAATGGTGATGGATAGGAATTCGCAAATTCTATTTGTCTTTAATTAAAAAACAAAATACTAATAAATGAATAGCATGGAAGCTTATTTACAAAAAAACAGATGTTAATATAAAATTATCCTTTCTGCATCATTACCAATTATCGTGAAAATGATACAAGTAACGTGAAGCTAACTAGGTAACTATTGGTATATTATAAATCATGGTATAGGGTTGCATATTTTGAAAATCTCAAAATGAGATTCAAAAATAAAATCTAGCATATGATCAAGGTAGATGTACATTCATAGTTACTGGCTGGAAATATTTCGGGTAAAGAATGAAATAGGCTACTGTTGGGAACGTAGGCCTACGTATTATAGCATTTGATCAATGCTAGAATATGTTGAAAAAAGTATTTTTTTTATCCTGTAAATTGCTATTATTGGACACAAACTGAATGACACATCATAGGTAAGATTTCAGACTGAGAAGATGTGTAAACTGCAGTGAGACTAATTAACTGATAATCTAATAAAACAAGAACTTTATTCAGCACAGAGGTATACCTCACGCTGCCCTGTTTCTTCGACATTTCAGTAATCGTTCTCTTTGTTGACGTGCACTACGTACGATAGCATTCCTTGCTTCTTTCCTCACTGTACTCGTTTATGGACTAACAAAGAATTCGTAGGTACGTTTTTTGCAAACATGAACATTAAAAACCTTGTGCACTCGAGTTGAAAGCTGAAAATGTAACGAACAAGAAGCTGTAGCAGTAAGCAAATAAGCATTCGTTTCGGAGTTCCACCTTTATTTGCTGTCGATACAAATACGGGAAAAGTAGAATTAAATGGATAACGAAAGCAATGTTTTCACATCACATCCTTCTCTTCACTGTTATCCGAAATATATCAGCAAAAGAAAAGTTACATTAACGAGTGTAACTGTATCGTGATGCTAGAGGACTTAAGCATTCAACAACAGAAAAGCGTTCCTGACTTTGTTATTCACGTAAGCACTGTAATTTTTAGTATTTAAAATGGCTGTTGAGTGCACACGACAGAAATATTGAACAAGAAGTAATATTAAATAGTCATTTGCTCATGTTTTGGGATATTTAATATGGCAGCAGGCCCTACCCACTCTGACTTCCAAACAACGTGCTGCGTAAGTCTATAGCGCCATCTCCCTTCTTTACATAAGGCCTCCTCTCGCTCTTATTTTAATTCCTTTAGTTGTCTCTGAATTACTATGTTTTTTTATAACGGCCTTCTTGTAGAGCCTTTTAGGAAAGTAACTTTCATATATTAAACAAATTTATAAAGAATAAATTGAATTTCATATTAACATCTGTTACTGTATATATCTCATCCTATACGATCTGCTAACTTACTCTTCAAAACTGTATTCATTCTTAATACTCAGTGTTTTGTGTGAGTATGCCTCAGAGTTGTAAAGTGATATATTGCTTACTTCCATTAATTTTTCAACACGGTGAGATAGCCGGCCGCGGTGGTCTAGCGGTTCTAGGCGCTCAGTCAGGAACCGCGCGACTGCTGCGGTCGCAGGTTCGAATCCTGCCTCGGGCATGGATGTGTGTGATGTCCTTAGGTTAGTTAGGTTTAAGTAGTTCTAAGTTCTAGGGGACTTTTGACCACAGATGTTGAGTCCCATAGTGCTCAGAGCCATTTGAACCATTTTTGAACGGTCAGATAGTCTGATAAGAATTGGGTACACGTTGTTTCAGCCTCAGAACTGTCTATAAAACTGTTGTGAATCAAACTGTCTTGCTGAAGCCAAGATGAAAATTAACAGCCAAATAATGATGCCGGCTCATTATTCCTGTTAGGCTCTTAAGGAAGATACTCTGAAAACTCCACAAAATACGAGCTGTTTCTTCTTATCTGACACTTAGCTCAGTATGCATCTAGATTTCTCATAAACAGCTAAAAGTTTCCAAGGGGGGATCTGAAGAATGTTAAAATTATCAGAAACGTATTCCACACAAAATCGGCTTGTTTCAATATTTTTGACTTTTACATACTCGTATGTTGCAACACCCAGTTTTCCATGTTAACTCCACATAAATATGGTACTAGTTAACACCTCCAGGTTCCCCATCCATGGTTACATAGCTTTCAAAGGGCCACGGAACACCTCTCACTTCAGAGTTCAACACATATTCCAGACATACAAGTATCCTATGTTATTTTTCAGCTCCCTTATGTTCTGATGAAACAAACTAATTTTAGAAAAAATTAGTTTTGTATTCTGGTCTGGATCTAATTTCCTTCAGGACTATATGTCTCCTGACTAACCATAAAAATGTGCCCTTCTGACTTCAGTACAAACAGGGATTTTGCGGTGTGTACTTGTGCTCTCCTCTGTTTATACTTTCTTCAGAGACTCAGCTAATCTATTCTTCCCCTCCTGTTCAGGTGCTGGCCATGATTTGAGTAGCCGCATCTCCCAACTGCAGCATCACGCACACAAGAGAAGTGAGGATTTTTTTAGCCAAAAGCAATCCACTTGGCTCTCTGTTTACAGGGCTTACAGCTTTGTTAACCCAGGGGTGGTCACTGTGCTGCAAAATCTCCATGAGCCACGCACAAGTGTGTGCTGTTGCTGCTGCAATCACTTCCAGATCACCATGGAGCCTCTGCACCCAGATACATCGACTGTGGTAAAGGTACTCTTCTGAATACGCGACCTGCTGACAGCCCCGTATCCAGGGATGACATTGGACACAAAACTGTTGGCACGCCTCTCTCTTATGCTGCATCAAAGATTGCATCAACTGACGTCTCCGTGCTGCCTGTCTGTGGTGCTACGGCCTTGTCGCGCTGTCAATTTGCATACCTGTCTTGCTGCAAACAATCCCATTTCCTGACACAAGGTACGCGAAGAGGCTGTAAGATCCTCCGCGCAAGAGCAAATAACGTGTGGGTCCTCTCGCGCGCTAGTTTCGTGGGGTTGCTGAGATCACGTATGGAGCTTAGTATGTCCCTCCTGAATCCATTGATTCCGAATTCACATGACAGCCGTTGGAGAAGGAGAAACCAAAGTCTTTATAGGTGACGGTTCAGTCACTGTCGAATTCCGATCAGAGTTGGTACACGGTTTTTCTTCTTACGCAAAGCATAACACCATCTTCGCACAAACAACAAACATTAAAAGCTGATTTATGAATGAGAAACCTTTTGTGAATCTTCCCTTGTACGAATGCAGACGGCGTTATTCCTACATACTTTGTGCTGTTACGTTGAACTGCTTTTTGTATATCCATCCATGTAGAATAAATTATGCCAATTTGATGATTGTTGCATGCAACATGTATGATGTCGCAGTTTTAATCGCTACCACCTGTTGAGGCATCTACGGTCGTACAGACACGTACTTTGAGAAAATCAAGAAACGATACCAAAACGTGGGTTTTTGCTGAAAGTCGATGACACTGAGACCGAGGCAGCAATGGTTGGATACCTTCCATGTAGCCAATATTGGGCCACGATCGGAGCAAGTTTAACACAGTTCCCAGAGAAGACAAAGAATCAAAACGTCGGATCTGGCTGCTGAAGAAGGAGAATAGTGTATTTGTTGTGACTATTAAGGACATTCACAGGAGAAAGTTGAAAGGAAAATGAGGGGGTTATTCGGTTGGAATGGTCATATCATGGCTGCAGTGGTCATATATGCTTGCAGATGCGTTGCTGAAGGGTATTTGTTTGTGGGGGGTGCTAATACGAAGTAGTAAAACATATCCCTTACTTTTGAAACTAAGTAACTTTGTTCCAGCCGAAAAATTGTCTCGCTGTTTTGTTCAATAATGCCCAAGCGCCAGCTGCCACGCTCCAGAATGCGGGCAAAGAGTCCTTGTTCTGGCTTCGCACTGAACGGTTGTGGAGAAACTACCTGATCAAAACTACACAGACACCCCTATGTTATGCGGAATTGACCTCTAGATGTCAAGAGAGGTGGAGCCGCCAGTGCGAAAGGAAGGAGTTATTATGTCATCAGTACGGAAGCGGTAACAACAGAATGGAATGGTCAGGGAGATCAGGAACTTCGAACGTGGACTTGTCATTGGATGTCTCCTGAGTAACAAAACAATCAAGGCCGTTTTATCCCTTCTAAGGCTGTCCAGATCGACTGTTTTTGATGCGACTGTGAAGTTGAAAAGCGAAGGGACAACAGTGGCTAAAGCTAGACCAGGCAGCTGTCATGCACTGACGGACAATGACGATCGAACATTGCGGAGGACGGTTGTAAAAAAAAATATACAAAAAAATAGCGGAAGTGAGCTCCAAAGTTCTAACAATGCAGCTACCGCTATGAATGTGTGTAGGTAATTAAAAGAACGATACAGTGATCGATCAGCTTCTCATAAGCTGCACATTTCTGTAGTCAACACTAAGCGACGTTGGTGATGGTGTAAAGTCAGACGCCATTGGACACGGGAATGCTGGAAACGAGTGATTTGGAATGATAAAACACGATATACCCTGTGGCAATCCGATGAAACGGTCTGTGTATGGCGAATGCCTGGATAGCGTTACTGGTCATTAACTATAGTGACAAAAGAGAAGTACCGAGTTTGTGGCGTTACAGTATGGGGATGTTTCTATGGTACGCGTACAGCGTACAGCAGAGGAACTGCTCGGAGACGATTATTGTCTTAGCAGCGTGACAATGCAATCTGTCATAACGCAGCATGTGTGAGGAAATGAACTAGTCAGCCCAGCGCCCGACTTCAAGCCCATACAACACCTTTGGGATGCGTTACAACGTCGACTTTGTTCCGTTGTTCCGGTCTCCAGCGTCCAAAATTACCACCATCTCTGGTTTTGGCTGTTGAGGAAGACATTCAGACATTTCATTGAAAGTGTCCCTAACAGCCGGCCATTCTGGCCGAGCGGGTCTAGGCGCTTCAGTCCGGAATCGCGCTGCTACTACGGTCGCAGGTTCGAATCCTGCCTCGGGCATGGATGTGTGTGATGTCCTTAGGCTAGTTAGGTTTCAGTAGTTCTAAGTCTAGGGGACTGATCACCTCAGATGTTAAGTCCCACAGTGCTTAGAGCCATTTGAACCATTTTCTGTCGGTAACAAGGTCAATCACACTGCATATTAATCGCCACTAATAGGTGTCCGGATGCATTTGATCAGATAGTGCGTCTATGTGCAGTCGTGTTGCTGGAGGGCAGTTGTGTGAAATACGCAACTTTAAAACGCTGCATCACCTGTTAAAACGAAGCTGGCGATCCATACCGAAGACTGTTTCATTAACATAGCAGTAATACAGCATTCTATCCGCCGACGTAGCTGAGTGGTCAGCGTGGTTGACTGTCACATGGAAAATTCGGGTTCGATTCCCGGTACTGTGTGGTGTGAATGCTGGTACTGAGTGCACTCAGTCCGGTAAGGCCAACTGAGGAGCCGCATCCAGTGGCACCATTAGCAGAGGAGCACATTTGGCGCCTCTAGGACCAGAACTCAGAACTTTACTTTTTTTTAATATAGCATTCTGATTGTTCTATCAACAATTCCCTGCCGGTGGGAAACGTATGTTGCGAAATTAAATCGAGTGCTTTGCAAAGTTCTGCTGAGCGCGTGGATTGGCAATTTCACGGCTTCGGACAGCTAACAAGGGCAGAATTCAATAGCTTGTTGTGATATGGAGTTACAGCTTATGAACATTATTTTCGCTAATGACACGTCAAATTTACTTACCTGTAACTGTAATTTCGATGTACTGTCCATTATAAAGCATACATAATGGGTTCTGTACTGCTTCATTATGTACGCTTTGTCAATCACACAATTCGCTGGCGATATTTCTATCAACTGTGAAAATGAGGAACAATTACAGAATCTATTGAAGCTATTGTACAGTCAATTGAGCATAGAATTTGGATTCAGACGTGAGTATTGAGGGGTGGTAGATATATTGACGACAAATATTTAACATCAGAACTGAATACTAGGTAGAAGATGAAGTGAAGGAGTCCTGCTACCTTGGGAGCGAAACAGTGCATGATGTGCTAAGCACGGGCCACGTAAGGACTATAGTAACATCAAAGATAAGCATTAAATTGAGAAATATATCTCTGAGATTGTACTTGTAGAGCTCAGCATTGTAAGAAAGTGAATCATTGACTGAGGAAAAATCAGTAAAGAAGAACCGAAGCGTTAGAGATGTGGTGTTGCAGTAACATGAAAATTATGTGGAAAGTTACGATGAGAAATGAGGGTGTTCTCCGCCGAATCGGACAGAAACGAAATATGTGAAAAGTATTAATAATGAAAACGGACAAGATGATATGACATGTGTTAAGAAATATGGGAATAACTTCCGAGGTGCTAGAGGGAGCCATTGAAAGCAAAACTTGTTGTCGGAAGGCTGCTATTGGACAACATCAGAGAAATTTTTGAGGATGTTGCGTGTGTCTGCTACGCAAAGTAGAAAGTCGTAGCAAAATACATCAAACCAACAACACTGATAAAAAGTGTGCTTGGCAACAATAATTACTCGAAAATACAGTTGCATATAGCTAGATCTTTTTATGGTGGTAACTGGATAGATCATGTCCAAGCAGAAGAGTCACCTGTCGATTCATCTCTTACCACTACCAATGCGACGGTTAGGATCCATGCGTGGCAGATTTCCCATTTTACAATAACGTCCCAGCAGCGTATAGAGTACGTGCTTTCCATGCCAAATGTGTTTGAAAGTTTCCGTATACTTTTGTGCCGCTACAATAATACTCTGTTCACACTCATTCAATTCTACACTACCGGCCATTAAAATTGCTACACCACGAAGATGACGTGATACAGACGCGAAATTCAACCGACAGGAAAATGATGTGATATGCAAATGATTAGCTTTTCAGAACATTCACACAAGGTTGACCCCGGTGGCGACACCTACAACGAGCTGACACGAGGAAAGTTTCCAACAAAAAAAAAAAAAAAAAAAAAAAAAAAAAAAAAAAAAAAAAAAAAAGGTTCAAGTGGCTCTGAGCACTATGGGACTCAATTGCTGTGGTCATTAGTCCCATAGAAGTTAGAACTACTTAGACCTAACTAACCTAAGGACATCACACCCATCCATGCCCAAGGCAGGATTCGAACCTGCGACCGTAGCAGTCGCACGGTTCCGGAATGCGCGCCTAGAACCGCGAGACCACCGAGGCCGCAAAGTTTCCAACCGATTTCTCATACACGAACAGCAGTTGACCGGCGTTGTCTGATGAAACGTTGCTGTGATGCCTCGTGTAAGGAGGAGAAATGCGTACCATCACGTTTCCGACTTTGATAAAGGTCGGATTGTAGCCTATCGCGATTGGGGTTTCTCGTATCGCGACACTGCTGCTAGCGTTGGTCGATATCCAACGACTGTCAGCAGAATATGGAATCGGTGGGTTCAGGAGGGTAATACGGAACACCGTGCTGGATCCTAACGGCCTCGTATCAATAGCAGTCGAGATGACAGGCATCTTATCCGCATGGCTGTAACGGATCGTGCAGTCACGTCTCGATCCCTGAGTCAACAGATGGGGACGTTTGCAAGATAACAACCATCTGCAGGAACAGTTCGACGACGTTTGCAGCAGCATGGACTATCAGCTCGGAGACCTTGGCTGCGATTACCCTTGACGCTAAATCACAGACAGGAGTGCCTGCGATGGTGTACTCAACGACGAACCTGGGTGCACAAGTGGCAAAACGTCATTTATTCGGATGAATCCAGGTTCTGCTTACAGCATCATGATGGTCGCATCCGTTTTTGGCGACATCGTGGAACCCATATTGCAAGCGTGTATCCGTCATCGCCATACTGGCATATCACACGGTGTGATGATATGGGGTGCCATAGGTTATACGTCTCGGTCACCTCTTGCTCGAAATGACACTTTGAACAGTGGAAGTTACATTTCAGATGTGTTACGACCCGTGGCTCTACCCTTCATTCGATCCCTGCGAAACCCTACAATTCACCAGGATAATGCTCGACCGCATGTTGGAGGTCCTGTAGGGGCCTTTCTGGATACAGAAAATGTTCGACTGCTGCCCTGGCCAACACATTCTCCAGATCTTTCACCAATTGAAAACGCCTGGTCCATGGTGACCGAGCAACTGTCTCGTCCCAATACGCCAGTCACTACTCTTGGTGAACTGTGGTTCAAATGGTTCTGAGCACTATGGGACTTAACTTCTGAGGTCATTAGTCCCCTAAAACTTAGAACTACTTAAACCAAACTAACCTAAGGACATCACACACATCCATGCCCGAGGCAGGATTAGAACCTGCGACCTTAGCGGTCGCGTGGTTCCAGACTGTAGCGCCTAGAACCGCTCGGCCATTCTGGCCTGCTTGGTGAATTGTGGTATCGTGTTGAAGCTGCATGGGCAGCTGTACCTGTACACCCCATCCATGCTCTGTTTGACTCAATTCCCAGGCGTATCAAGGCCGTTATTACGGCCAGAGGTAGTTGTTCTGGGTACTGATTTCTCAGGATCTATGCACACAAATTGGTTAAAAATTTAATCACGTATCAATTCTAGTATAATATATTTGTCCAATGAATACCCATTTATCATCTGCATTTCTTCTTGGTGTAGCAATTTTAATGGCGAGGAGTGCATATATTCATCCTGATGGAAAACACGTTAATCATTTTGATGCATGGCCCCTCCACGTAATTACAGTATCGACTGTACACATTACTCTTACGGCCTTTAAAGGTGAGATATTGTTCTAACAATCTCGAGCACAACAAGACGTAAATCTCCTGTAAATAACAACTCAGCTGGAAGTAGAAGGAACAGACACTGTAGTAATGTGAGGCCCTGTCATCCTCCAATACTTCCATAGTACATGTACAATTGGTTCTTCCTGCTCTTGACTACGGTATACAGATTAGCGAATCCATACACATTATAAAAATGGATGAACGTTTGTATCAGGGCATGTTGAAAAATAATGCCTCAGAGACTTATGTGAAAATTATTAAACATTTTTAAATAAAATAGTTTATTAACATTCTGTGTCTTTATTATTCGTGTCCTCGTATTAATTTAATAAGTCACCCTGGCGACGAATACATTTCTATGAACTAGAGACCAATCTGTTCATACCGTCATTGTAGAATTTTTGACTTTGTTGACGGAGCTACAACCTCACCTCCCTTTGCACCGTTTCGTCACTATCAGACTGAAGTCCTCGTAGGTATTCTTTAAGGTTCGGCAACAAATGGAAGACAGATGGAACCTAGTGCGGAGTGTATGGAAGAGGATCGATGGCAGTGAATCCGAGGCGTCTGACAGTTGCAGACGTCGCTGTGCTCGGGTGTGGTCTGGCATTGTCATGTTGAAGTAGAGGGTACTCCACGTGGGGACGGACTATTCGAATTCGAAACTCGCTTACAACACGCTTTACTCAAGCACCGACATAGCCACGTTGCGCATCGCAAAGTTACACGCTACATTTCCGAGCCCTCTAACGGTAGAAAGTTTCAACTTGGTTAGCGAAGCGGAAAGCTGACTGTGTAATATACATTACATGTAATACCTCGACAATATTGAGAACAGAGTAAAAAATTCAGAGGCATTACTTTTCAGCACGCTATCGTATGTCTGTATGTATTTATTTGTGTGTGTTCCGCATTTCCTCCCAAATCACTGGACCGATATCAACTAAACATCGTACACATGTCACTTATTACTTTGAAATAATCGTGTGGGCGATAAGAATCACACACCTATCAAAGCGGAGTGTTAGGGGGGGAGGGGAGGGAGGGGGAGGGGGGGAGGAAGAAGTGTCGACGTGAGTAGCCAGACTTTATTCATCGTATATTTGAGAAGTAGTTGTTGTTGTGGTCTTCAGTCCTGAGACTGGTTTGATGCAGCTCTCCATGCTACTCTATCCCGTGCAAGCTTCTTCATCTCCCAGTACCTACTGCAACCTACAGCCTTCTGAATCTGTTTAGTGTATTCACCTCTTGGTCTCCCTCTACGATTTTACCCCCCACGATGCCCTCCAATACTAAACTGGTGATCCCTAGATGCTTCAGAATCTGTCCTACCAAGCGATCCCTTCTCCTAGTCGTGCCACAAATTTCTCTTCTCCCCAATTCTATTCAATACCTCTTCAGTAGTTACGCGATATACCCATCTAATCTTCAGCATTATTCTGTAGCACCACAATTCGAAAGCTTCTATTCTCTTTTCGTCTAAACTATTTATCGTCCACGTTTCACTTCCATACATGGCTACACTTCATACAAATACTTTCAGAAACGTCTTCCTGACACTTGAATCTATACTCGATGTTAACAAATTTCTCTTCTTCAGAAACCCTTTCCTTGCCATTGTCAGTCTACATTTTATATCCTCTCTACTTCTACCATCATCAGTTATTTTGCTCCCCAAATAGCAAAACTCCTTTACTACTTTAAGTGTCTCATTTCCTAATCTAACTCCCTCAGCATCACCCGATTTAATTCGACTACATTCCATTATCCTCGTTTTGCTTTTGTTGATGTTCATCTTATATCCTCCTTTCAAGACATTGTCCATTCCGTTCAACTGCTCTTCCAAGCCCTTTGCTGTCTCTGATAGAATTACAATGTCATCGGCGAATCTCAAAGTTTTTATTTCTTCTCACTGGATTTAAATACCTACTCCAAATTTTTCTTTTGTTTCCTTTACTGCTTGCTCAATATACAGATTGAATAACATCGGGGAGAGACTACAAAGCTGTCTCACTCCTTTCCCAACCACTGATCCCCTTTCATGCCCCTCGACTCTTATAACTGCCATCTGGTTTCTGTACAATTTGTAAATAGCCTTTCGCTCCCTGTATTTTACCCCTGCCACCTTTACAATTTGAAAGAGTATTCCAGTCAATATTGTCAAAAGCTTTCTTTAAGTCTACAAATGCTAGAAACGTAGGTTTGCCTTTCCTTAATATATTTTCTAATATAAGTCGTAGGGTCAGTATTGCCTCATGTGTTCAAACATTTCTACGGAATCCAAACTGATCTTTCCCGAGGTCGGCTTCTACCATTCTTTCCATTCGCTATCCCGCGCGGCATTCATAAACATTGCGCAGACAGTACCCACATATGCCGCTGATGTACCTACAAAATTATATCGTTGTACGACACATAGTGCAGGTGATATGATGTCATAAACAATGAGCTGCGTGAAAACGAAACTGCAGAGAGAAATACTCTATAGACACAGGTGAAATATATGTACAAATATTTATGAAATAGATTGAATGTATGTGAAATATGTGACATGTGCGTATGCAGACAAAAGCCACGGGTCGGGTAGATAACCGGTCTTGAATCCCTGGATCGATTTCAGCCCTTCTTAGCACACGCGTTACTTACTATCGCGAAAGATATACTGTGCGGGTAAGAACTAGCAACCTCCTATTGGAGTGTAAGTGATAACATGGAGAGAGACGGGGGAGGAAGAGATGGACAGATAGTGATGGGAAGGATGATATGAACACCATTATGGGGTAGCAGAAGATGGACAAAGAAAGGATAGAGGACGAGATGGACAGAGAGAGCTGAGGTAATGAACAAAGAGAGGGGTTAGGAGGATATACACAGAGAGGAAGGAGAAGGATTTGAATAGAGAAAGAAGTGAAGAGGAGATAGGCCAATAGAACTGGAATATATCGATACCCTGGTAATGCCGGGTCGCGGACACTAATACACAGTGTATACCGTACAGTGTTTGCAGGTGAAGTTGACGATACTTCCAAAATGGCCCGCCGCCAATGACTACCTTTTGTGAATGGTGCTTTTGTTGACTTCCTCTTTGAGCACTGTAGTGTTTGTGTGGTGGTAGCAGTTACTGCAGCTGACGAGATACGAGTAAAGTGGCCCCCATCACATCTTGGTAGTCAGCAGGGTATCTTCTCTGTCCCTTTCGTATCGATGTATTCTTGAATTTCGAGAAGGTTCTATAATTTTATGGTGCTTTTACAAAAAATTATTAAATATTTAATAATGTTTTCAAATGTTCTAGAACATTCTCGAATGTTCTAGAGTACAACGTGGAAGAGGCGCATATCGCATTCTCCGCATTCGGCAGAAACGTCTTACCGCTGATTCATGCAACGTAATAATGAAAGAGGAACAACTCATGCAAAAAGTGTATCCACGTCTGGAGAGGAACAACGTAAGCAAATAATGGTAGTGTGAGCGAACAATTTTAGCAAAAAAATGACATTGTTCAGCAAAGAAATCAATGAATATGATATATGATACCAGGAGAAGGAAAAATATTTAAATTCATTGATCAACGATAAAGCAAGATGAAAAGTAAATATCCCAAAAGTATCCCTACATTCGATCAATGTTTCCCGTATATCCTTCCAAAAAACTTCTGAGCAACACCGTGAAAGCCGAAATTCTGAGCGGGAAAGGAAAGGACAAGTCGGTATTCATGCTACGAACTCCAGAATTCCAGTCATTTCAACTAAGTTAACATTCGGCTATCAGAGACTCCTATGTATGGTAGGATCAGCGTGTAATATTGCCTATTAAAAAGTAGGTCAAATGTCCAAATTTAAAAGAAATAGGATTCTCGCAATGAAGTGTGGACGCGTGTTCGACAACGACATAAGTCATTCGTCTTTTTTACCCTAAACGGAAAAGTCAATACAATTTATGAGAATAAACTTTGAATATGTTAGATGCTATGGAAATGGGATGATTAAAATCA
This sequence comes from Schistocerca gregaria, assembly GCF_023897955.1. Classification (NCBI taxonomy): domain Eukaryota; kingdom Metazoa; phylum Arthropoda; class Insecta; order Orthoptera; family Acrididae; genus Schistocerca; species Schistocerca gregaria. The sequence continues at coordinate 190,206,110 of NC_064921.1, forward strand.
CATCATTCAAATTAAAAAACAATGGAAAAAATACCAAGAGAAGCATATCATTTCAGGTGTTACAAATAAAATACGGATTCACATGTCCTAATTTCTAGTGTTAATACACCCATAAGTTAATAACTCAACTCAAGATTTCTTATGACGGTCTTTTCTCTGTTACAAGCTTAAGAATTAGTAATGAAATTACAATCAGCGATGAGATACGACTTTTATGTTTCGATTTAATATTCTCGATACACAAGAAATATTTTTTATTTGTACGTCGAAAAGTTTTTAACAACCTGCACGTTAATTGTAAAAAGCATGCCATAATCCTCCGGTCGAACTTTATGGTTAACATGGCTGATACACTGTTACGAGCAGAGATGTTGGAAGATATTTTGAAGACCCGGGTAATAAAATTGGAAATAAAATTCTTGTTATTGGTACAGGAAGCCTTGCTGCTTAAGAGAGCCTTCTTGGAGACTAACGGAGTATCTGAATAGCATGTCAATGTGGACCCAAATATTCACGAACGCGACAAGCCTCCAGGAAGTGGCAGATTATTGATTATTCACTCAGACGAAATTGCGAGAAAACTGCAAGCGTAACTTCCCTGCCGATAACGAGACAGCTGTGCTATTTATGTTCTGGCTTTCAGCAGGAAACTGGTTCCACGGATGTAATCCTGCCTCCCAGCAGATCGCATTACCCAGCCGGCGGGCCGAGTAGTTTTTCCTCAGATGCTGACACTCGGTGAAGGACAGGGGATATCTGCTTCGTTACACAAGGATACGTAACGGCTCCAGTTCTCTCTCTAGCAGGTGATATAACGAAATACCAAATGACTGTATGTTCATATGTTCTGAAGATATAAGAAAGACCAGTGGGTTTATAGTCGCAGAACTGTCGATCAGTTAATGCCCAAAAGTCTCTCTTAAATGCTCCCCTCTACTAAACTACTGATTCCCATCAACTGATAGTTGAACAAGTGGAACACCAGATCAATTTGGGCAGATGTGCAGAAAGTGATTGGCCAAACAGTTTGTTCTATCAGTTATCGTCGCATTAACCTCTCATAATTTAGGCCGAACACGGGACATATGCACCTAAATGTAAAGACAACATTTTCTGGTAAGATTATTGTATTTGCTGAGAATAGTGTTTATTTTTATCTCTATTGCCAAGTTTTGGATAGAGAACCATTTTGAAGTGTATTTTATTATACACAACAAGTCAACTTTCACATTAAAGCCCACTTGGTCAGCCACATTCACCTGTATACAGTACACCATTATGTCATTAGTACAGTCAAGTCCACCTGCACAGTCAAGTCGATCTGTACAGTGAATTATAGCTGTAGAATCATGTCCAATAGACCATTTCTGTTGTCAGTCACTTGAACAATGAGGCCCATTTGCAATGTTCAATTGTACAGATAGACCCAATTGTAGAGACAAGTCCCGGCCAGGTCACATGCACAATCAGGTTCATTAGTACAGTCAAGCCCGCTTCAAAATTGTTCTACACACGAAACTGACCAATCTAAGTACTTTTTCAGCCAACATATAGTCTTGGCGGAAATAATTTTTAGCAGCTGAGGAAACAAACCCAATAAAAGTTATATATGAGACATTTCATCTTGGATTCTCTTAAACTCCAGTTACAAGAGCATCTCCATTTTCAGGAGTATGTCAAGATTCAAATATCGACGCAGAACTCTCTATTAATTTGTCACAAAAGTTGTAATCATTTTTTTTTCTTAAGAAGGTGAATTGAACGAAGTAATAAATCCCTTGGTGGTCTCAGTTATGATAGTTCATCGGTTTAATAATTTATTCTAGCGACGTCCTAAATTTACAATGTTTTCACAATAAAAATAAATTTAAAAAATTAATGTTCTACTTGAGATACATTAAACCATTATGGATTCATGTAAAGCATTTGCTAGTGTGCACAGAAGGAATTTATTGAAGACAATGTGGCAAACTGGATGTCAAAACATTGGCTCCAAGTGATTCAGAGTCTTTATACTAAGATCAGAATCATCACAGGCACTGGAAATCAGTTGTCACAGACAGACGTAACCAAAGTAGCTGCTATTTAACATCTACATAGATGATAAGCAACGAATCAGAAGACCAGCAGCACTCAAACAGCTTACTCTACGTTGGCCATCATTTAAGACAGGGGAGAAAATCTGCAGAGAATATATGTAAGCTACATCTTCGAGCTCTGCATATCTCTCAAACTTTTCGACAGCTAAAAGTAAGCTAACGGCTCCCCTAGGAAAGTAATCAGTTAGATCAAAAGTCTTTGTCAGTGCTAAAACATTAGATCAGTCTTCACGTTTCCGGCAACATGGATGCGGCAGAAACTATATCAAAATACAAATAAAATAAATAATTTATAGACAGCTTAAAACGAGAAACTAAGCAAAGGGACAGAGTGTCACGAAACTGTTGGTTCAAATTAATTCAGAAGGTAGAGAACATAATTTATAAGACATATAAGTTCTCTGACTGCATTTTCTGATGCTAGGGACGATTTGAAGAGAAGGTAGTTTAGCATTCCAATTATAGCAGTGCCATTCAAAGGAACTGCTCTAATGAACGATCATTGACCTGTATGCACGTAGTACGTCGTCGGACAACTGACCGCTTTACCCGTTAGTTTTACCGACAGGGCCTTCTTCTGTTGCCACAACGGTTTCATACACCAGCTGCTTCAGATTCCCACAGGGGAAGACAGCCAGACATATGACGTCAGGTGATAAGGGTGGTCCGGAGATGATTCCTCACAGCAATGCTGAAATGGGCTGGGGCTCCATCCTACTGGAAGCAAGTCCTTTGTCTAACATTTTAAGGTACATCCAACCAGTACAGCCAATCATCCGCATACAGAACAATTTTGAATGTCAGCGGCACCAACACAGCAGCTTAAAATGGTTCAAATGGCTCTGAGCACTATGGGACTTAACATCTGTGGTCATCAGTCCCCTAGAACTTAGAACTACTTAAACCTAACTAACCTAAGGACATCACACACATCCATGCCCGAGGCCGGATTAGAACCTGCGACCGTAGCGGTCACGCGGTTCCAGACTGAATCGCTTAGAACCGCACGGCCACACCGGCCGGCACAGCAAAAATGGTTCAAATGGCTCTGAGCACTACGCGACTAAACTTCTCAGGTCATCAGTCGCCTAGAACTTAGAACTAATTAAACCTAACTAACCTAAGGACATCACACACATCCATGCCCGAGGCAGGATTCGAACCTGCGACCGTAGCAGTCGCACGGTTCCGGGCTGAGCGCCTAGAACCTTCAGAGATCATATGTTTCTTATCGGAATACATTTGTTTCGATGTTCTCTACCTACTCTACTAATTTGAATAAATAGTTTTGGAACTACCCATATAATGTAATTACATCCTCCTCCTCGTCATAAGGAGGAGTGTGTAAAATATTCCAACAGATAAAGTAAATTTCGGAACATCTACGTAAGGGTGAATTAAGTGGTATATGTCAACAGAAAAACCTGCACAAAACCAAATCGAATGGAAGGAACATGTTCTGTGTATTTCGGGGATCAGGACCTCAGTTGCAAATCGTGCCATATACGTCATTGTCGATAAGATCAGTGGGACGACGAAGTAAAACATGGCGAAAATTCAGTTTTTTTTTATTTTACACTAAATTTGGGAATCCAGAAGAAGCAGATATCTTCTTCAGTCCTGTGTGTTAGTCATTGCGCTTTTGAGTGGCTTTTCTGTTTAGATTGTCGTAGACGTAATTAACCAACAGAGTTAGCTACTTAGTGTTGTAATAAGGCTGTTTAGGTTTTTTATATTGGTAACGCCACGTAGCGCTCTGTATGAAAATCAGTGACTCGTTGGCATTGTTGTAATACTCGCCATTGTAGTGTTGGGCAGATGGATGTTAACAGCGCGTAGCGTTGTGCAGTTGGAGGTGAGCCGCCAGCAGTGTAGGATGTGGGGAGAGAGATGGCGGAGTTTTGAAATTTGTAAGACTGGATGTCATGAACTGCTATATACATTATGACTTTTGAACACTATTGAGGTAAATACATTGTTTGTCCTCTATTAAAATCTTTCATTTGCTAACTGTGCCTATCAGTAGCTAGTGCCTTCAGTAGTTTGAATATTTTATTTAGCTGGCAGTAGTGGCGCTCGCTGTATAGCAGTAGTTCGAGTAACGAAGATTTTTGTGAGGTAAGTGATTTGTGAAAGGTATGGGGCCATTCTTTTGTAGGGATTATTGAAAGTCAGATTGCGTTGCGCTAAAAAATATTGTGTGACAGCTTAAGCACAGTCTTGCACAATTTTTCCAAGAGGACGTTTCGTATGTAGACCCTTAGCCGAGAATACCTCACTGGAATCTTCTGATTTTTTCTTGTAGTTTGTGTAATTAGTGTAGATTTTGTTTATTGCTAGCGCATAATTGTAGAGAGAATCTCCTTTGTAGTTGTAATCTTTCATTGTTGTACAGTAAAACAGGTGTGACACGCATGTAAATTTGCACCAAGTATTTCGCAGCTGCGCTTGCAATTAACTAGATATTATTTTCAGTGCTATGTTAATGTGTTCTCTTATTTTTGCTCTTCAAATTGTGTTTTTCTGTGTTGTCGTGTGAAAAACGTAATATTAGGCTCCAAAGTAAACTGAGAACTGACAGTGAAGACGAAAGCAGTGTGTTAGCGCCACCGTGTAATGAATTAACTAATATTCAAAGTAGTAATTTGGTAATTGTGCATAGGGGAATGGAGCGGGCTGCAAATAATGGCGTAGGCAGTGAAACTATTAGTGATCAGGGAAACATTATCGATCGATCGGTCGGCAACAGCTCGCCTCAGGAATCCGAAATGACAGGACACAATCTTGCAAATACTGAAGATTCAGGTTTTGCGTCCTCACCGTTTTCTCAAATAACTCAAGATACATTTTCTGCTTTTCAAAATGCGAATATTGCCGGTTCAAATGCACTGCCGAATAGCACTGAGGAACATGTTTCAGACACCAGCGCACTTTTATTACAGTTAATGCAACAAATGGGACAAAGGCTACAAAAGTTAGACACAACGCTTGAACAAAATCAGAAACAAATGGGACAAAATCTTCAAAAGTTAGACACAATGGAACAAAATCAGAGACAAACACAGCAAAAGCTTCAAACGTTAGACACAATGGAACAAAATCTTCGGAAGTTTGACACCACGCTTGAACAAACACGTGAAGTTTTAACTACTGAGTTACATAACATTGAATCGAAATGTCTATAAAGACGTAAAAACACAAATATGTGAGCAATTTCAACCTATTTTTTCGCTGCATGAAAATGCATTACAGAATCACGAAGCAGCCATAAAAGAACTGCAAACTATTGTTCATCAAAATCATGAGACCTTGCAAGCTAAAATTGAATCAGTTGCATTTACCGATTCGGTTACGCAACTTGCAGAAACTCAGGAAAACTTAAAGGACACAGTAGATTCGATTTCAACGCAAATGGACACTCTGAAACTTGGTTCAGAAAAAACACACAGAGGAAATAATTTCACTATCGGATAAAGTAGCCGAACTTTCAGATCAGTTCAATAACTTATCTGCAAAGGTAGATGATGATCTGAATGGCACAAGACCTGAAGCCATCACTGACACATAAGAGTATGAACAAATTAAGATTTTCAAAGAATATCAGAATCAAATTAATACGCAACACAAAAGAGAAATCCGGAAAGTACAAGATCAATTGGCGCAAGTAATACAAAAATTACATATTTCAGAGGACACTCGCGCTCCAATACGAGAAGAGGGACTTAGAAATACGGAAAAGCCAGAAAATAATAACACAGGGCATTTCGGAAATTGTGAAAGAAATTGGCAAGGTGCACCGAATTTTGAGATGGAACCGCCGACACGACGTAACAATGACCGATATGCTACTCGCCGACACCATGATTTTGACTATAAGCTGTTCATTACTACACGTAAACTCAAAACATTTAAGAATTCTGGCAACGACATTCATCCACGAGCACGGCTTCATCAATTCTCTCATTGTTTTCCTCCGAACTGGTCATTGCAGGACAGATTAGAATTTATGTGTGGCTACTTGGAGAATGAACCAGCTGTAAGAATGCGATCGGTCATTCACGATTGTCACAGTGAAGGAGAATTTTATCATGCCTTTCTCTCAGCATATTGATCTCAAGCTACACAAGAACGAGTAAAACATAGCATCATAATGATGAAACGTTTCGAACAATTTGAATTTTCCAGTCTTATGAAATATTTTGAAGACATGTTGCATAAGAATCAGTATCTTTCAAACCCATACAGCCCCTCAGAACTCATCCGCATTTGCTTAACCAAATTGCCTGAACATTTACGACATATTATTTTAGGAGGCCGTTGCAAAGACGACATTGAAGCTTTTCAGGGACTCTTACAAGAATTAGAAATTGACACTGACAATCGCGGAACACGACGACAGGAGCACAACAATTACAGGTCATATCCGTCGCAATTCCGCGATGAAAGACATAATAACTGGACACGACAAGGTTATTCTCACAACACAAATCGTGACCAAAACAGACACCACCCGTATGACGACCGTTGGCAGAGTAGTAATAATTACAGGGGAAGATCGCATTTCCGTAGTAATGAATGTGACAGAGACTGCCATACAAACAGATAATATGGGAACCAAAACAATTATTATCACGGGAGACAGAATAACTTCAGACGCAACGGACCACTGTGCAGTGATAATTCAGGGAGAAATTCTCCACCACTTAACCGACAAGAAAGAAACTACAGGAACTACCGACATGACGACAGACGATATAATCATAACGACAGACCTGAATGTCATCAGAACTGGCGAGATTCAAACAGAGTAGGGCACTGTTGACAAGGTGAATTTGTAGAAGTTAGGTCTCCTAATCCCAATAACGACGCGCCAACAAAGAGACAATGACTCGCACCGCAGGCAGCCGCGTGCGCCCGCTGGCTCCGAGAAAAATAACGTAAGACGCTAGCCTTGAGAAAAATTTTAGCTTTCCTTACCGACGTACACAACATGATAACGGCTTTGAAGTTGAAACTCTGCGTATTGCACCACATTTCACATGTAAAGCCGCTTATAGAAAGATAATCTGCTTTTTAACTTTGTCTTTGCCATATAACTTTTCACTTTACATTACTAGTATGCTTTGTCAGACTTAGAATCTGTTACCATGCAACAACGTTTGAAGTTAAATTTCCAGTCAAGAACCAAGAGAACTTATTTAAATAGAAATTACGAATGCATTGTTATTGTGAACAGACGACACAGTGCTATTGTGTGTGTGCATTCTTGCTTGTTAGTTGCACGATTACGTAACGACTATAAGGCTCGCATACTTAGAACATTTACCAGCATTGCTAATGAGATTTTAATGCAACATTTTGGTTTACTTGAAAATACATTCTGGATTTAAAGTACTTTGTGTGAGATACCAGGTGACACAGTGGTTAGTTTATGTGATAGCTACACGATTATATCACGACGCTACTAATATGTGAAACAATTTACATTGTTGCTTTTGCGCTGTATCTGTTTTATATCTGCACAGTTTTTCTGAATTCTTCTTGAAAGTAAAACATGTTTTAGTAGTAACTTATGTGGTATAGCTACAAGGAGACAGCCTTTTCCGTAGCACAACAATACGTTAAATCACAGTACTTTCTTCATCACGGCAATAAGCGTAACAACTAAGATATCTATACGCAAAGCATTTCACTTTTGTTTATCATGAGGTAAGTACATTGACTTCTGCAGAACTTAGCTTTCGGAAGACGATAACTACGACACTTCCACAGAGATTCTTACAACAAGATGCACAAGTTAGCGCTACAGGACACGCATTTGAGTGATTAATTTTGTACTTAAGACATTTATGTTTTACGATTTTTGAATTACAATGATACAAAGGTTTTCCGTGATACATTTCATTCCATTGCAGTAATCTGTAACACCTGAGGGTATAATTACATTAATCCTCAGGGGGGTACACGCTTACTTTGTGTACCATGTGTGTGGCAAGCACAAGGAGCCCTAGCTAATATGGTATTTGCTTATACAACTTTACACCTCGGTACCATATTTCTCTAACACATAAATTATACAGCGATCTGATTATTTAACAGAGAAACAAACATTTTTTTACTACATCAGTGACAGATGTTTATGTAATTACACCGTTGGATAACTTCACACTTACGGATTTGTATTTTGTCTGTACTTTGTGAACTGTTCATATTTTTTCAGAACCATTGTGATATTATGAGGGCTTTGAATGATGTATTTGGTATGGGATCATGATTTTTTTAGTAAGTTTGAGGTAGATGACACTTTTGACATGAGCAGAGAATTTTTTTTTGGTTTTGAAATTATTGGAGGAAGCTACAACGATTTTGAGAATTGACTGAGGTGTTATTATGTTATTATTATGATGACTATGTGTATTATGCTGTTGCAGTATGTTTATGATCAATAAGCTGATGCTATATGAGCTATTTGATTATGCTACGTATATGTTATGATGAAATATTGAAGAAGTGTCGACGAATAAGGTAAGGAATAATGAGTAGTGGTAAAGGACTCTGGTTTGTGAAAAAGGTTATTGGAAACCAAGAATCGTACTTTAAGAGTTATGAAATGTATGTAAATGCCTGAATGTATTACAATGCCGACGAAATTTTTTTGGAAACTGTTATATCAATAGGATTTTGTTTCTACAGATTTGTAACGCAAATTCTTGACCTGTGACTTTTTTATGAGACTGCCACCATAGCGGAAACGGCTGTCGTAAATATTTCAGTAAGAAAGGTAAGTGACCTTGACGTAATGCGTTTTGGGTGCCCAGCTGAGAGGTAGTAGTCTGACAAAAGAAAGCCATTAGGTGGAGAAAAAAGAGGCCATTATCCTCGCTATTGACAGTCCTTTGTACAAAGCATCACAGATACGACAAACACATTACTTGGAAAGATACTTACATCTGCACACCTGATTATGACAAGCGTCTTTGTACGAGAATTGAGAGAATTTTTTACTACCTTATGAAATGCCATATGGCTAATGAATGATGTTTCATGCCTCCCTTTGTACATATTTGCTCATTTTGTTTAATATCTAGTCTCTAGCTGCACTGGAGCATTGGTTAAAACAAAATTCAATAGATGTACTAATATCACTATTTTCTGTCTACAGACCCAGTAAAGAATAATTTTATGATGTACTTTCTTAGACAAGAAAGCACAAATAGACATTTCCCTTCACAGGAATTGTATAAATAATTTTTTTAACGACTTGGTAACTTTCTTGCAGAGTAAGTTTTTGTGATGCATCACCCTAGTGTTAAGATGTGACATAGGAATTAAACATGGCCATTTTTACTGTAATATTTTTTCTGCTTGAGCTTTGTCATGTTTAGATATAAGTTATTGCATTTGCTGCTGCTGTTTGCCAGGCATAATGTTACTGAATTTGACTTTGTATTACTCTGTTAAGCCAGTTTTACTACGGATTTATTTTTCTTGTTTGCTGTGCACTGCCTTATATTAGTTGTAATGTTGCATTTGCTGTACTAATGTAGATTTTCTGCTGCTTTCTTTGACAATTTCCATTTTTTTATTACTGTTTGTATTAACTGTTTTTTGCTGCTGCATTGCCTCGTCCCTTAGTTTAGAATCTGAGCTCAGTAGATTTAAGTTAGCTTAAGAGGGGGTAGACTATATAAGAGAAAGAGTTGCGATGAATTGGAAGGAATGCATTGAAAAGCTATAAGAAAATGGTTTGGCCAAAAAAGTATTTTGAAAGAGGATAGGAACAAAAAATTTAGGGTTTAGGGACAACAGGTTTAGGTAGGATTTTCTAGGAAATAAATGATGAGGTAAGATGATGGAAAATAATGAGGTAAGAAATATGTGAACATATAAATACAGAAAGCATACTTGGATAGGAGGTTTTGGTGGAAACAAACGTTGAAATAAGACGAAAGATCTATGGAATGAAGTTTTGGGTTAGACTGCAGTACCAAATGTTACACTAAAACAAACCCTGCCCTTTCCTCTTGTGTTATCCCACTATGTGTTTGTGTACCCTTGGGTATTTGTGTTCTTCCTGTCTTGGTGTTTATCTGATGAGAGTTACATTATATAATTTTTCTGATAATATTTTGTTTACTTTGTGAAGATGTTTAGACATTACTTATCTGTTCTGTTTTGTTGCTCATATGTGAAGTTGATGTTTCAAAAGTTATTCTGATCTTTATGTATGTACTTCTGTCATAATTTTTGTAACACTGATGTGCATGTTTATTTCTATTCTTTTGTGAAGCCTGTTTTACTACAAATGTTATCTGTATTATTATGTTTTTAATGATGTATTGTGTATCTTTGTTATTGTATTCTTATGTTACAAAATTGTAATTGACTCCAGTTCATCAAATTAAGTAACTTGTAAGTTACATTTCACTGCACACGTTTCAGTTGGTCATAGTACATGTACAATATGTGAGAAATAGGGACTGTTAGTGTTTCCATGTGTGTTAATAATTCAGCAAGGGACTGGATAACAGCATTGCTGGTTCTAAGGACAATGAGTTTACAAGTGGTGGTTATGGACTTGCTATATTATCCGCAAGACTCTTCAATGGTGATTGTGCACCTGCACAGACACAACAGATGGCTGCTGGCAATATCTACCAGGACAACAGTGGGTCTGCATCTCTGGTGGCCCACCAATACCATACTCTCCACCAGGACTACAGTGTTAATAATTCAGCAAGGGACTGGATAACAGCATTGCTGGTTCTAAGGACTATTCCAAAAACGTTGTGACCTACCTACCAATATTCTTCAATACTTCGACTGACTCTGCTGTGGGTTTGCTGTTGTGGCCCATTACCTGTCAGCATGTCAAGAGTCAGCACTGTCTTTCCGTTGGAAGGAAAACACTACTTCTTCAAGAGTGCATGAAAATCCACTACTTCCGTGTGCATTCTCTTTTACTGCTCAGACACTGCAATTTTACTGTAATGAATGATCTGGACTGTCTTTATGGACTGTGAGAAAATTATAGCGTTTGACCAATATTGTATCGATAAATGTGTGCATTAGATTTCTTTGTTATTGTAATTATGATAATTTTTTTCAAGTCTGTATTGACCACTGCTGCCCAAAGCAATTTCTAAATTATTTGTGGGGACCATGGGGGCTATGTAATAAGGCTGTTTAGGTTTTTTTATATTGGTAACGCCACGTATCGCTCTGTATGAAAATCACTGGCTGTGCTGTGTGCAGTCAGTGGCTGGTTGGCATTGTTGTAATACTCGCCATTGTAGTGTTGGGCAGATGGATGTTAACAGCGCATAGTGTTGCGCAGTTGGAGGTGAGCCGCCAGCATTGCTGGATGTGGGGAGAGAGATGGCGGAGTTTTGAAATTTGTAAGACTGGATGTCATGAACTGCTATATACATTATGACTTTTGAACACTATTGAGGTAAATACAATGTTTGTCCTCTATTAAAATCTTTCATTTGCTAACTGTGCCTATCAGTAGTTAGTGCCTTCAGTAGTTTGAATCTTTTATTTAGCTGGCAGTAGTGGCGCTCGCTGTATAGCAGTAGTTCGAGTAACGAAGATTTTTGTGAGGTAAGTGATTTGTGAAAGGTATAGGGCCATTCTTTTGTAGGGATAATTGAAAGACAGATTGCGTTGCGTTAAAAAATACTGTGTGTCAGCTTAAGCAGAGTCTTGCACAATTTTTCTAAGGGGACTTTTCAGTGTGGGCGCTGCGTCGTAACTTCTGACCTACCGCTTTGACCTTCCCGTCAGTGAACTGTCACGATTCCTCTCAGAATGGTTCAGTTAAATGGGTCAGCGTACTATAGGTCACCCACGTCAGCATCAAGAGCTCTGCAAGAGTGTGTTTTATCCATTGTAATATTTCAAAGCTGGACGTTATGGATAGTCTTATTATGCATTACGCCAGAGGAAGGGGAAAAAGAACTAAGACGTGAAAGATATTGACTATGTGTCACGTGGTCGAAGTGAATGTCAGCGATCCAGTGTCTGAAGTTGTAGAATCTGTATTACTATTTAATTGAAAGAACGCCTTATATTTTATAATAGTTTCGATCAGCTATGATCATACTGCTTTGGAGATAATCATAACTGATATAAGTTAGTACAAAATGGCAATCACAGAACGACAGAAATTTTACATAAAAAAATATTGCTAGCAATATTTATCAAAGGAAATATATGATCTTGTAAAATTGCACAATGATGCTCCATATTTGACGGGACGACCTCAGACTATGTTGGCTCTATCGAATGACTCAGAATATAGTTATGTTTCACTTTCATTTACCTTTTGATAATGTAATCTGACAGAAAAGTCATGTAGAACTGTTTTGGTTCCGAAAGAAAAAATATTCCTCCTTTCTCTAAGATCGAAATGTATGTTTTAATCTGCCTTATGTTTTTGTTTGTTGTGTAACAGCATATTATACATTACGTGATGTCATTTTAATCATGAATGATGTATGTCAATTATTCTTAACTTTTATACTGCAGTTTACCTATGATACCTCCGTAAGTGGAATGACCATACAAAACAAATGATACGAAAACCAGAAGCCAGACTGAGATTCATAGGAAGCATCTTGAGTAAACTTAATTCATTCAAAAAGGAAGTGGATTACATGCCGCTTGTTCCATCAGTTCTAGAATATTGTTCATCAATCTGGGATCCTTACTAGGTAAGACCGATATAAGATAGAGAAGATCCAACGAAGAACGGCGCATTTCGTCACAAGTTCGTTTAGTCCGCGCGAGAGCGTTACAGAGACAGCAACGAACGACAGTGGCAGACACTACAAGAGAGGCGTTGTGCATCACGGAGAGGTTTCCCATTGAAATTTCGAGAACAGTCGGACAATTACTTCCTTCTGCACACATGTCGCAAAATGACCACAACAAGAAAATTCGAGAAATCAGAGCTAATACAGAGGGTTACCGACAGTCATTTATCCCAAGCGGCAGTGACGAGTGGGACAGGGAAAGGAGGAACAGCTTGTGGTACCAGAAGAATCTTCCGCCACACACTGTTAGGTGGCCTGCGGAAAAGGATGTAGGTGTAACTTTGCTGTGGGTAGCTCATTTATTTAATAACATCTGTTGCAGTTAGTAGCTCGAAAAACTTTTCTGCGTTGTTTATACTTGTTAATCACAAATAATTCACTTGGAGTTTGCCTTATTAAATTAATACCCTTGCGAATTTACAGTCAATAAAAATAGAAGTATTAGATGCATCAGTTGCAGGAATGGAATAGAAGTAAATCATAATCTCCTATATTCTCAGAACAATTTTCTAATCTAGGACGTGGTAATTTAATAATCAACCTCACAACATAAATTAGTGCACTTCTCTGAAAACCACCCTCACAGAATAAACTAATACTCTGAAGTGATGAAGCCACCGGAAATGATATTTTTCCACAGAAGAAGATTTTAAATCAATAACATGCCCTTTCTATCAACAATAGCTTCAGTATGACTTTCCTGGGTGTAAGTTATTATGACTTATCCGTTATCAGGATACAGTTAGAATAATGATGGCATTTGTTAGTGCATGACAGTCAGAGTAAGCTCGAGACACGAATAGCTTCTTCATACGGCGTGTGTAGCATGTTCGCTACAACTACTCTCGACTGTACCAGACATCTAACAACAATAAATTTAACTGATCGTCATAGCATGCAGTCATGATCAAAGTCTTCATCGAGTGGAAGTTAAAATGTTTCCCATCAAACAAATAATCAATGTGTCCCCACAGGCTCATTGCAAAAACTTGCTCTGAACTGATCCTTACTTTTGAGTGGTCAATTTAGGTGTTCTGTCCCACCAACTGAGTTATCTGTCATGAACTTGGAATACGCTTACTTAATGGCCTTAGCCGAGCGGTCTAAGGCGTCACAGCCATGGACTGTGCGGCTGGTCCCGGCGGAGGTTCGAGTCCTCCCTCGGGTATGTGTGTTTGTGTTTGTCCTTAAAGTAATTTAGGTTAAGTAGTGTGTAAGCTTAGTGACTGATGACCTTAGCAGTTAAGTCCCATAAGATTTCACACACATCTGAACATCTGAACTTAACGGCCTCTTTTACCACGCTATGATCACTTATTTGCGTAAGATGTTTGGTTGTGCATATGCACGAAATCCAAAATTAAAAATTTCTGCTGATTCGCAGTTAATCAGCAACGAATCTAAAACCGTGTCCTGGCCCTGGCACAAATATTTAATTGTAACTTCACTTACATATTACCACGGTTACTACGATAAGCAGTGGTTCGAATTTGTAGCACTGATCTCGTATTTGGGCATAGTTATAGCAGTGTACAGGGTGGTTGTAATTAAAGAGCAATTACTCACGGAGGTCCAGTGTGGGCTGTAATTATCATACGGCAGCGGAACTAAGTGAATATGCTAATGCGGTCAAAGGGAACCGATTTACATGGCTATAAAGAAGAGAGACCAATCGCTGCTAAGCGCATCAGTTTGGAACAACACGACCGTTACGGTCGCAGGTTCGAATCCTGCCTCGGGCATGGATGTGTGTGATGTCCTTAGGTTAGTTAGGTTTAAGTAGTTCTAGTTACAGGGGACTGATGACCTCAGATGTTATGTCCCATAGTGCTCAGAGCCATTTGACCCATTTTTGAACCAGTCGCTGTTAATGAAACTGTTTTACATGAACGCCAGCAATTACAGTGCTTCATTGAGAGTGTTGTCGACTGGAAGTTCTGAGCCGAGGTCAGATGGTACTAAATGGTTTAAAAAGACGAAATTCGAAAACATGGGTGAGCTCGGAAGAGTAAGGCTTCCTATCGCGATGTAAGTTCTTGATGAGGCTGCTGTTGCTGTAGTTGACCATAAAGCATGTGCCACAGGTAGTGTTAGTGCTCGTACAGCGTCACGAGAATTGCCACTTTCGTGGGAAACAGTACGGAAGGTTTTGCGTTCTATTTTATATTGGAACTCATACAAGATTCAGATGGTACACCAAGTGAAACCTCTTAATCTGCATCAATGTTCTGAATTTTCTCTTCGGTTTGTGGCATGGATCCAAGTTGTTGACATGGGTACGGCCAATATTTTATGGAGTAACGAAGCACATTTTACAACCCAGGGTGCAGTTAACAAAGAACTGGCAAATCTGGGGTTACTGTTAAACCGCGTGTTGTAAGCGAGGAGCCGTTGCACTCAGCGTATACGACCGTGTGCTGTGGATTTACAAGCACTTCTGCTCTTGGTCTTCTCGTCTTTGAAGAGGATACATCCATGATGGGCAGTCAGGTTTACCGTCACGTTTGCACTTCATCGAGACTTCCTTGAACAGCAAGTGATACCAGCTTTGGAAGAGCGCAACTGTGCGGAGACCGCTGTTTTCATGCAAAATGGGGCAACATCTGTCGCTCGGCAGGTGAAAGATATGTGAAATGCAAGCTGGCCGCAGTGGCCGAGCGGTTCTAGGCGCTACAGTCTGGAACCGCACGACCGCTACGGTCGCAGGTTCGAATCTTGCCTCGGGCATGGATGTGTGTGATGTCCTTAGCTTAGTTAGGTTTAAGTAGTTCTAAGGTCTAGGGGACTGATGACCTCAGAAGTTAAGTTCCATAGTGCCAGAGCCATTTGAACCATTTGTTAAATGCAGCCCTCCACGAACGTGTTATTTCCAGGGGTTTTCCAGATGTATGGCCTGCAAGATCATATGATTTGAGTACATGTAACTTTTGGCTCTTGGGATATCTAGGAGAGCGCGTTTGCCAGGGACACGTTCGGTCTCTACCTGATCTGAGAGCTTGTATACAGGAAGAAGTTGCTGAGATTACCTTGTAGCTGCTGCTAGAAACTGTTAATTACCTCGTTTTACGGATGCAGCACCTCCTCGAAGTATCCGGTACTGATACTGAGCAAATTTTGCAAGCAGTATTTAATAATTAATCCCTATTATGCATTTCTCAAGTCTTTGACTTCTTTTGACCACGTCCCGTTCCTTATCAATTACATATGAAAACATTTCTACACGTTTTTCTTGCACTCATAGCGAGAAGTTTCCATCTTGTGGTCACAATTGGAACTTTTTTTTCCACCGTAAACCAGTCCCACATTAACTCGTTAGAATATTCACCAGGTTTCCCTGCCATACGATTGTTGCTGCCCACACTGGACCTCTGTAACCACACTTTAATTATAACGATATGGTATAACAACAGCAAGTGTTCTCGCTGTATGTCGCGGGCCATCTACTATCAAGTCACGTCTGTAGCAACGTGCGATGACCGACGTTTTGCGAGGCACTACTGCCCCCACTGGTAGTCTATTGCTCTGCTGGATAATGCCGACGATTCTACACATTTCGAGTCAGGAAAGCAGCCGTAATGGTCGAGGGCTTATAAGGATTTTTATATCATTAGCAATGTTTAGAATTCTTGAATGAAATTTTCACTCTGCAGCGGAGTGTGCGTTAATATGAAACTTCTCCGCTGAATAAAACTGTATGCCGGACCGAGAAGTGAACTCGGCACCTTTTGCCTTCATGGGTAAGTGCTGTACCGATTGAACTACCCAACGCAGTCTAACGCGCTGCTTCCCGAGCGGGAAGGCGTGCCGGTCACCGGCACGAATCCGCCCGGCGGATTAGTGTCGAGGTCCGGTGTGCCGGCCACCCATTTGATGGTTTTTGGTGGTTTTCCATCTGCCTCGGCGAATGCGTTCTGGTTATCCTTATTCCGCCTCAGTTACACTACGTCGGCGATTGTTGCGGAAACACTGTCTCTACGTAAGCGCACTATAATTACTCTACCAAGCAAATATTTGGGGTAAACTCGTATGGTATGAGACGTTCCCTGGGAGGTCCACCGGGGGCCGAACCGCACAATAACCGTGGGTTCGGTGTGGGGCGGCGGAGGGGTGAGGTGGACTGCGGCAGTCGTCGTGGGGTTGTGGACCACTGCGGCTGTGGCGGCGACGGAGCCTCTCCGTCGTTTCTACGTCCAAGGTTCAATACACAATACACACACCCGACAACGTCTCAGCCGCGCGGAGTAGCCCGCGGTCTGGGGCACCTTGTCATGGTTCGCGCGGCTCATCCCGTTGGAGGTTCGACTCCTCCCCCGGGCATGAGTCTGTGCGTTGTACTTAGCGTAAGTTAGTTTAAGTTAGATTAAATAGTGTGTAACCTTAGGGACCGATTACCTCATCAGTTTTGTCCCATAGCCTCTTACCACAAATTTCCAACGACGACTCACAAGCCGCCTTCATAGCTTTATTTCTGCAATACCTTATCCGCTAGCTTCTAAAGTTCTCAGGAGCTCTCCTGTGAAACTTAGAGGATTATCACTCATGGAAGAAAGGATATCGCGGAGACCTGTCCCACCCATAGCCAGAAAGAAATTGTCACTATGCAACGAGTGTTCGCAGACATGAAACTACCTGCCAAATTAAAACTTTGCGCCTGACCGAGAATTGAACTCTAACAGAAAAGTTGTGAGCAGGGGTAATTAGTCGTGATTGAGTAGCTCAGTCGGTTCCTAATTTCTTTCACTTCGAATCTTCTATTTTTTTATTTTGTAGTACACACGTTTATTTTCGGATGGCTTTACATCTGCAGCCTATTTGTTTTCTTTCTGATGTGCTCTCATATATCCTAATGGAGGTGGTTTGCCGTTGTCTTCTTTAGATCGTAATGGGGATGAATGACGATGATGATGATGAAGACGGCACAACAACACCCAGCCGTCTCGTGACAGGTGAAAATCCCTGACCACGCCGGGAATCGAACCCGGGACCCCGTGCTCGGGAAGCGTAAAGATGAAGTTGAGAAAGTATACTTATTTACATTTTACGTTCTCAAATGTTTTATTTTATGATGAACGTCGTGTTTTATTTCCAAACAATGGATATTTCAATTTCTTTTCTCATTACCTCCAACATTTTGCTCATGTAGTTGGTGCTTATTTTTTTTTCTCTACAAGGAAGACATTCTTTATTTCAAGAAGATATTAAAAAAGTAAAAATCATAAAAATAGAAAAGTTGGTAAAAAGCAACGTAAGCAGAAGACCAGGATTCGCATCCTGGTCTGGCATACATTTTCAACTTGCCCCAATTTAAAAAAAAAAAATTGAGTCTCGAAAAAAAAAGTCGTTAAAGTACTTACCCCGAAAGGCAAAGGTGCATTGTTCGAGTCTCGGTCCAGCACAGAATATCAATCTGACAGGAAGTTTCATTAGCATTCTTATAAATAACGGTTATGACAGCTGCACGTGAACTTTGTTCTATCCGTAATGAACCTCGCTTCAGTGACCGGGCAATTCAATACCAAATTTACAAATGCTACACAGCTTTCGCATTCTCTGCACACGAAATCACTCGAACGATTTTTCTATACCGCTCGCACCTCTTAGCATAACACAGGTGCTCCACTTAATGCCACAGAGGTCATTCTTGAAAGCAGATGGATGTTTACAGTATTTTAGCTGAGCAGGGCCGTAGCTCACAGTAGGAGGGGAAGAGCTCATGCGTATGCAGGCACTAGTTAGGGAAGGCTAACGAGTTTGTGTACTGCCGCTAGGGGGGAGACCTTGCGCAGAGCTAGACAAGGAGCGCGCAGCAGGCAGCCGTAATGAGGTACAGCGCCCACTGCCTACTGCGGCAGGCAACAGGTGACGACTCCAGCTAACCAAGGCTTTCAGCAGGTAGCACGCAGCTGCTGCCGAGGACGCTGTCTTGCGCCAGGTCTGAATGGGCGGCATTTAAAGTGCACATTCTCGTTAAAGTTCTGGCCGCTGGCGCATTAACACGCACGTTGTTTTTAAACGGCCTGTAGGCGTAAAGCTACAACTTACGAAGATCGCTTGTTTACCAACACAGAAAGGGAGCCAGCAACTAAATGAATACCCGACAATTGCCTACCGTGTTACTTCCACAGATTCCCAGAGAAAACTCTCTAACAAGTGGAGTGCGTCATCTCGAACGCTCAGAATCACGCAATAACGAGCTTAGAATACAAACTGTTTATCTCGAAAAAGAGTGTTATGAGCTCTCCGCATGCAGAACTGAATGTCATATCGCGAGAGACATACGAACGATCAATTGAAGGTCTAAGGCAGGAACTTCGGAAACGCGAAGAAACAAATTTCGATATAACAGGGCCAAAAATACACATTTACCAATACCGTGGCCCCACGGGATTAGTCTAGCGGTCTGAGGAACTGCAGTCATGGACCGTGCGGCTGTTACCGGAGGAGATTCGAGTCCTCCCTCGGGCATAGGTGTGTGTACTTGTCCTTAGGATAATAAGTAATGTGTAAGCTTAGCGACTGATGACCTTAGCAGTTAAGTTCCATAAGATTTCACACGCATTTGAACATTCAATGCCGCGACTTACCATGCATACTTCTTTAGCAAATTTAAACTCTACATGAGAAGAGTCGTTGATTTTGTAACACCAACATGTGAAAAGCCGCAAGTGGAGTTACGATATCGCCATTTCATCATCAGATATCGCACCTTTCCGCACCGAACTACAACTTGGCAAAATGCAAGTTGCGACACTGAACTTACTAATATCATCGTTTGAAAATGTAAGTAGTATGCGTTCGATACTGGACTGCTTGAATGTAGGAGTGATGTTGAATTTGAAAAAGTTGCCTTGGTCAGATGTGAACACTGTTCTGCAACGATTTCCTTCGAACACTTCACTGAAATCCTACACCGGCGCTTTGAAAACTTATTATCTGTCCAACACTGTCACGTCAGTAGAAAAATGTTGTTTCTCAGATGGCGCAATTATATTAAGCAGACGAACGTGCGTATAGCAATAAAGTACGACACTGAAATAAGTATGGTTTTGGTCCTATTATATAAACATTTTGTTTGCTAGTATTAACAGAGTTCACCTCTTAAACCTCGACTAGCAGATCAAATACCTCTCGTGTTAAGACTCAGTTTTGCCTGGTAATGTCTCATACAGCTATTTGTGGGATGAGTGATTTACATTGCAATCATATTTTCATGCAGTTATGAGCGTTCGGCGTCTCACACTTCCTTTGTAAGAGGCTAGAACTCTGATTCTATTCGGTAACACTACCTGACTCTGATATATAGAATCATATTTATTCATCACCTACAAATAAAGAGGCATCGCTATAGCACGAAATACAGCTTGGTGATTGCTGAAGTCATTTTTGCGACACAGTAGTCTGACTATTATTAGGATCAGTAACTCATCGCATTACTTGACGATATCACATTGGTCGCCTCCTTCGCTGCGCTTTGTGGAACGAGGTATTGTCATGTCGAAAATTATGTTACAGCTTCCGGATTCTTCATTAGAGCAGCTGAAATGATTGGACCAACATAAAACCAGGAGAATGAGGAATATGATAACGCCTGACAGATAAAAATTATGACCCTCATTCCTTACCTGGAGCTTGTCCATTCTGTGTTAACCACGCAATCTACCGCTCCATAAAATAATCCTTCCTTGATTTTCTCTATTATACAGAGCATTTCACGTAGATTCATCTGATTTCACAGTACTGCATCTTCTATAATTAAGATAGAAACTTCAGGTAAATTTTAACTAACTCATCCGGACTAAAGTTTTCCCTTCACGCTGGTAATAAGGTGACGTTTGATTTGGTTGCTGTTAGAGGTCTCCTTGGTGTAGCTACACTATGTGATCAAAAGTATCCGGACACACCCAAAAACATACGTTTTCAATGTTAGGTGCATTGTGCTGCCACCTACCGCCAGGTACTCCGTATCAGCGACCTCAGTAGCCATTAGACATTGTGAGAGAGCAGAATGGAGTGCTACGCGGAACTCTAAGACTTCGAACGTGGTCAGGTGATTAGGTGTCACTTTTGTCATACCTCCGTAAACGAGATTTCCACACTCCTAAACATCCCAATGTTATAGTGAAATGGAAACGTGGACGGACACGTACCGCACAAAAGCGTACAGGCCGACTACGTCTGTTGGCTGACAAAGACCGCCGACAGTTGAAGAGGGTCGAAATGTGTAATAGGCAGACATCTGTCCAGACCATCACACAGAAATTCCAAACTGTATTAGGATCCACTGCGAGTACTACGACACTTAGGCGGGAGTTGAGAGAACTTGGATATCATCGTCGAACGGCTGCTCATAAACCACTCATCTCGCCGGTAAACGCTAAACGACGCCTCGCTAAGAAGTGTAAGTGGAAAAAAGGTACACAATGTGGCAATCCGATGGCAGGGTGTGGGTATGACGAATGACATGTGAACGTCATCTGCCAGCGTGTGTAGTGCCAACAGTAAAAATCAGAGGCTGTGGTGTTATTGTCTGGTAGTGTTTTTCATGGAGAGAGCTTGCACCTCTTGTTGTTTTGCTTTGCACTATCACGGCACAATCTACATTCATGTTTTAAATACCTTCTTGGCTACCACTGTTGAAGAGCAATTCGGTAATGGCGACAAAAGCTTTCAACACAATCGAGCACCTGTTTATAATGCACGGCCTGTGGCGGAGTTTTTGCACAATAACATCCCTGTAACGGATTGGCCTGTACAGTGTCATGACCTGAATCCTACAGAATGCCTTTGTGGTGTTTTGGAAGGCCGACTGCGCGCCAGGCCTTACCGACCGACATCGGTACCTCTCCTCAGTGCAGCACTCCGTGAAGAATAGGATTCCATTCCCCAAGAAACTTCCAGCACGTGTCTAAACGCATGCCTGCGAAAGTGGAAGCTGTCATCAAGGCTAAGGGTGGACCAACGCCATATTGAATTCCAGCATTACCGATGGAGTCCGCCACGAACTTGTGATTAATTCTCTGCCAGGTGTCCGGATACTTTTGATCACATAGTGTCGCTCGGTCGTTCGTTACTCAGTGTGCCTCTAGTCAAGATGTTACGTAACAACAAAAGTCGTCTTCGGTTCCACGTTTCAACGCTGCAAATTATTAAAAACTGAGCTGCATGATTTTCTTTGACAGTACTGAACTGCATTTCCTGTAATTCAAAATGGAATGGTGGCACCAGCAGTTTATAGACACGGTTGCTCATGTAGGTGGTAATCCGCACGTTACCCCCGTGTGCTCGATCAAGACACAGAGCCCGGTGAACAGTTTTGAACGTAGCCTACAGAAGTGTATTCGTTGTGCCAAACGAGAATTAGCTGTTCGTCATGGTACAGTCTAGCGTGCTTGTGGCGACGTTTTTCAGATCATGCAGGAGTCCTTTACCACGTTGATAAACATCAACGCGTACATTTCTGTGAGTTCATACCATGCTTGGAGAAATCAGCTTACTTTGACGTTTAGTGTTCTGTGATGAGGCTACATTCTGTTTAGGTGAGCAATGGAACGCTATTACGACTAGGAAATAAGGAGAGGTCATCGAGTACCTTCAAAGACATGAATTTTTGGCTAACAGAACCCAGTACGTTATACTGAAGGACGAATGTTCACCCGAAGGGAAAGTAACAAAGTGCGCCCCAGGGACACAAAAGAATGTTCTCAATACACACAAAAACTGTCAGCATAGTCAGATTGCTCGCTGCCGGTATTTTTGTCTACAGCGAAGTATCGTCGTTGGATGATATTAAGGAAATGAAAGAAATGGACAAAATTTCTGCTTTAAGCAACACATGATAACCCTATTTAAATATGGATAAGCGCAATACAGTGTTTACAACTAAGAAAGACCCTGTTAGCAGAAGATTAAAAAATTGGTGCCGAGATTCCAGAAGGCGTCACTGAAAAACTTTAACGGGATTGCGAGGAAGTGTTATGGTATGGGATAGACAAGTACACTGTCGAGTCAAATTAATATGACCACCTGTTAGAAGGCTGAATACCACCTTTAGTAGCCCGGATCGCTGCGAGAGGTGCAGGAAAACGTCACTGACGTTCTGGAAGGTACCGACAGGTATGTGGAGCTATGCTAAATCTAGTGCCGTGGCCACTTACCCTAGGTTTCTAGATTGAAGATCCACGGCGGTCCCGTAGGTTCTGATGGATTTAAATACAGTTATTCTGTGGCCAATGGAGTGCGGTAAAGTTATCTTGGTGCTCCTCAAACCACGTAGGCACATTACAATCGGTGTGGCATATTACATTATCCTGCTGCTGTTTCTATTCAGACAAAAAAAACAAAAAACTTGTTGGGGTGGACATGGTCCCCTGGGATAGATGCATACTTATGTTGATCCATTGTTCCTTCCAGACCTGGCGAGATCACTCAGGGAATGCCGTACTACCTGCACCGTTCCGACGATTGTTGCCGTGTATTCGCTTTCAGACGC
Organism: Schistocerca gregaria; assembly: GCF_023897955.1. Lineage (NCBI taxonomy): Eukaryota > Metazoa > Arthropoda > Insecta > Orthoptera > Acrididae > Schistocerca > Schistocerca gregaria. Next base: position 190,229,518 of record NC_064921.1, read on the forward strand.
TTCACGGCGCACATGCCAACAACCATCTGTCCGATGGAGCGCAAAACGTGATTCATGTGAAAAGGCCACCTGTTTCTGTTGCCACTCACTGGAAGTCCAGTTGAAGTATTTCCAGCCTTCCAACCACAAATTTCACCCTTCGTCGCCGATGATCAGCAGTCAGCATGGGTGCATGAACTAGGTGCCTGTTGCGGAGGCCCGTACGCAGCAACATTCTCTGAAAGGTCGTGGCGGAGACACTAATGGTAGCACCTTACTTCATAATGCCGGACAGTTGTATCACAGTTGCACATCTATTCGCTCGTACACATTTCCACAGCCGTCGTTCACCCTGTCCTCTATGGCCTGTGGTGCACCAAAGGTGACTCGGCGCCAGTATTGGACAGCGCTATTTTGCCATGCACGGTATGCTTTTGAAAGGTAGCAGATTTTGCACCTTACATGGAGCTAAATAAGTACTAATACACCGAATAATAATTGATAATTGGCCCACCGGTAGGAGAGAATGGACACAGAAAAGGAAGTTGTGTGCGTCATGTCAAACTAACGAGATGCCCGCAGAGGCTGGAATACGGCCGGAACCCCTAAGGAAGGTGTTGATGCCATGTCAAGCTAACGGGATGGCCGCGGCCAGACCCCTTTGTCGGCTGGCACTTCAGACCACCAAAGACGTTTGGAGAGGCTGGGACACCACAACAAGAAGCGAGAAGGAGCTATATGCGAAAGAGAGAAAGACGATTTCGCGCCACAGTAGAAAATTTGCGGAAGACTGTGACGGGATTGGCGTAGAGCGCGTAGAGATACGTGTTAAAAGGTTGGCGGTAAGAGTAACCGCGGGAGAATTCTGTGTCGTGGTTGGGTACAAACGCGCACGGATCCATGCGGCGAAGAACGGCCAGGTTTGCAAAAACTCTGAAGGACTATGGGGACGGCTATGGAGGAGAGCAGTCGCGGTGTCTGGCTGCCCTGCTTGGAGAGCGTGGGGAGAAGTAGGTTGGAGAAGTTACCGGCATTGAGTCCAGTGGTTACTCTCCAAGTGGTTACTCTCCAAGGCTGAATAGTGTAGAGCATACGACTCCACATACGTAGCATTATCTGTTCCTCTGAGGAGAGAAACAGATTTGTACTAACTTGTGGTGTTCATATGCAATCTGAAGTGTACCTTTGCTGCCGCGCACTTGAGTCGACCAACTACTCTTGGCATATGTGCAAGTAGCTTGAGTATTGACTAGTGACGGACTCCGCAATTGAACACTTGCGTACAGGAGTTTACGGACGCAAACCACGTCCACGTTGGAAATTAAAGCCAAGCTCGCTCACGGGAAAGACAGCATCACGAAGTTGGCTGGGCCGACCGCCGTAATCATCACGGAGAATTTCGGTGATATTAGCAATCAGCAGCCAAAGTAGGGCACTGAAATTCTTAATGAGTCCATATTCCGCTAGCCCTTTGACTGGCGCTATCTGAGTCTGTGTCCGTTCAGGCAGAACTTCAATACAGTCACTTGCGGGTTCAGCGTTGACTTAAGTAGTTAGTAAAAGAGGATGCACTGTGCCAATGATAGGATAGTTAGGTTAGCGAGAGTATTGGATTGTTATGTAAGGCTAGAAATATTGCTCATCCTGTTTTCTGAATAAATCTTAATTTTGTATCATATGCTAATAACCACATTATTGATTTCGTAGCTAGCAATCACCATATTTTTAGAATGAGATTTTCACTCTGCAGCGGAGTGTGCTCTGATATGAAACTTCCTGGCAGATTAAAACTGTGTGCCGGACCGAGACTCGAATTCGGGACCTTTGCCTTTCGCGGGCAAGTTTGGAAGGTAGGAGACGAAGTACTAGCAGAAGTAAAAGCTGTGAAGACGGGGCGTGAGTCGTGCTTGGGTAACTCAGTTGGTAGAGGACTTGCCCGCGAAAGGCAAAGGTCCCGAGTTCGAGTCTCGGTCCGGCACACAGTTTTAATCTGCCAGGAAGTTTCACCATATTTTTGTTTAACAATTAGAGTGTAATTGTAATTTCTATGCAAATGATACTGGGGGCATAACCGCGCGTTTAAACATAGACAACATAAGTCAGATAGCAACTCATGGTCGACTAAGACCACCAATAGATATTTTTCAATATATCGATAATTTTACAATAAACTCCCCGTACGTTGGACTTTAACCAGTAAACTTTGAACAGTTTACAAACATAGCCGTTTAGGAAATGCTCCCGCCTTTGACCCGAAAGCCAATGTCATGCCTTATTGGACGTCAGATACAGGGTGTTTCAAAAATGACCGGTATATTTGTAACGGCAGTACAAAACTAAACGAGCAGCGATAGAAATACACCGTTTGTTGTAATATGCTTGGGACAACAGTACATTTTCAGGCAGACAAACTTTCGAAATTACAGTAGTTACAATTGTCAACAACAGATGGCGCTGCGGTCTGGGAAACTCTATAGTACGATATTTTCCACATATCCACCATGCGTAGCAATAATATGGCGTAGTCTCTGAATGAAATTACCCGAAACCTTTGACAACGTGTCTGGCGGAATGGCTTCACATGCAGATGAGATGTACTGCTTCAGCTGTTCAATTGTTTCTGGATTCTGGCGGTAAACCTGGTCTTTCAAGTGTCCCCACAGAAAGAAGTCACAGGGGTTCATGTCTGGCGAATAGGGAGGCCAATCCACGCCGCCTCCTGTATGTTTCGGATATCTCAAAGCAATCACACGATCATCGAAATATTCATTCAGGAAATTAAAGACGTCGGCCGTGCGATGTGGCCGGGCACCACCTTGCATAAACCACGAGGTGTTAGCAGTGTCGCCAAGGCAGTTTGTACCGCCACAAATTCACGAAGAATGTCCAGATAGCGTTATTGCAGTAATCGTTTCGGATCTGAAAAATGGGCCAATGATTCCTTTGGAAGAAATGGCGGCCCAGACCAGTACTTTTTGAGGATGCAGGGACGATGGGACTGCAACATGGGGCTTTTCGGTTCCCCATATGCGCCAGTTCTGTTTATTGACGAAGCCGTCCAGGTAAAAATAAGCTTCGTCAGTAAACCAAACGCTGCCCACATGCATATCGCCGACATCAATCCTGTGCACTATATCGTTAGCGAATGTCTCTCGTGCAGCAATGGTAGCGGCGCTGAGGGGTTGCCGCGTTTGAATTTTGTATTGATAGAGGTGTAAACTCTGGCGCATGAGACGATACGTGGACGTTGGCGTCATTTGGACCGCAGCTGCAACACGGCGAACGGAAACCCTAGGCCGCTGTTGGATCACCTGCTGCACTAGCTGCGCTTTGCCCTCTGTGGTTGCCGTACGCGGTCGCCCAACCTTTCCAGCACGTTCATCCGTCACGTTCCCAGTCCGTTGTAATTTTTCAAACAGATCCTTTATTGTATCGCTTTTCGGTCCTTTGGTTACATTAAACCTCCGTTGAAAACTTCGTCTTGTTGCAACAACACTGTGTTCTAGGCGGTGGTATTCCAACATCAGAAAAATCCTCTGTTCTAAGGAATAAACCAAGTTGTCCACAGCACACTTGCACGTTGTGAACAGCACACGCTTACAGCAGAAAGACGACTTACAGAATGGTGCACCCACAGACTGCGTTGTCTTCTATATCTTTCACATCACTTGCAGCGCCATCTGTTGTTGAAAATTGTAACTACTGTAATTTCGAAAGTTTGTCCGCCAGAAAATGTACTGTTGTCCCAAGCATATTGCAACAAACGGTGTATTTCTATCGCTGCTCGTTTAGTTTTTATTGCCGTTTCAAATATACCGGTCATTTTTGAAACACCCTGTAAATTGCTCCGTTCCCGTATTATGACGACGACTGCGTGTTCCTCAGATACACTTCATACACCCCCCATTGGTATTATTGCCACCTGCCATGTGACTGGATCGTGTGGAATTTTCAATAGGTGAGGCTAATGGAAGACTTTGATTCTTGGGTAACTGGGTGTGTACGACAGCCGTACTGAAAGTAGTGAGCAAAACCTGTTTAAAATTTTTTATCTTTGTTTTTTAGACAATCCACTCACATAAAGTTAATATAATTTTTTCTGTCACTTTTGAACACAGTCTCCAATTCTTTTCAGGAAATTTTCTCATCATTCAGGCTTGAAAATAATCCTAAGACAGAAATGCATTCGAACTCCCCTAAGATACTGACATACTACTTGGCCGCTCACCCTCTACAACCCCATAGCGTTAGCCTTATATCTGGTACTTAACAACAACAACAACAACAAAAAATTGTTCAATTGGCTCTGAGCACTATAAGACTTAACACCTGAGGTCATCAGACCCCTAGAACTTAGAACTACTTAAACCTAACTAAACGAAGGACATCACACACATCCATGCCCGGAGCAGATTCGAACCTGGGACCGTAGCGCTCGCGCGGTTCCAGACTGAAGCGCCTAGAACCGCTCGGCCAGACTGTTACTTAACAGACCCGCAAAGTTGGTATTCGACGGGTGTCGAGGTGGGACTGTAGGGAGGATGTGGGAGAATTCTGATCTGTTTCGCAGTGACACGAGCAGTGAGAGGACGCACGTTATCCTATTGCAAGATGATCTTCTTCCCAGGATGTTTGTCGTCCGGTGCACGAGCGTGGCTCAAAAGTGTCTGGATGCTGCGGGCAGCATTTATGGTTTGTACAGGTTCAAGAAAATGTGTCAGAATTCAACCCTGCACAACCCAGGTGTCGTGCAGTCATCAAGGGTACTCGACTGGCCTTCGTTTCCGAAAGCCGATATCGATGATGTTTCGTTCAATGGTTCGCATGCTGACACTAGAGGGCCCAGCATTGAAATTTTCAGCAATTTGCGGAAGGGTCGCTCTTCTGTCGCGTAAAATGACTCTTTTCAGTCGTCGTTGGTCCCGTTCTTGTAGGATCTTTTTCCGGCAGCAGCGATGTAGGAGATTTGATGTTTTCCGGATACTTGATATTCACAGTACACTCGTGAAATTGTCGTACTGGAAAATCCCAACTTCATCGCTACCTCGGAGATACTGTGTCCCATCGCTCGTGCGCCAACTACGACATCACGTTCAAACTCACCTAAACCACGATAACCTGCCATTGCAGCAGCAGTAACAGATCTAACAACTGCGGCAGATACTTGTTGTTTCTATAGGCGTTATCGATCTCATCGCCGTATTCTACCTGTTTACATATCTATGCATTTGAATACGCATGCCAATATGCCGGCCGGAGTGGCCGAGCGGTTCTAGGTGCTACAGTCTGGAACCGCACGACCGCTACGGTCGCAGGTTCGAATCCTGTCTCGGGCATGGATGTGTGTAATGTCCTTAGGTTAGTTAGGTTTAGTAGTTCTAAGTTCTAATGGACTGACGACCTCAGTAGTTAAGTCCCATAGAGCTCAGAGCAATTTGAACCAATACGCATGCCAAAACCAGTTTCTTTTTCGCTTCAGTGTACTTCGCGTAGAGATGCTGAGAATACGGTAAGAGTCATTAGGACGCGTATAGAAGCATAAATACATCATTTTCCCTCTCTTCACGAAAATGGAATGGTACAGGTAAACATTCAAATAACGGTTCAAATGGCCTTAAGCACTATGGGACTTAATATCTGAGGTCATCAGTCCCCTAGACTTAGACTACTTAAACCTAACTAGCCTAAGGACTTCAGGCACATCCATGCCCGAGGCAGGATTCGAACCTGCGACCGTAGCAGCAGCGCGGTTTCGGACTGAAGCGCCTAGAATCGCTCCGCCAGCAGCGGCCGGCTGATAAACCTTCATATAGGGACGAAATGGCATGTACAGACACTGAAAACCAGCTACTGCCGCGTGTACGTAGATTTCGATTCGTTGTGGCAAGAGATGAAGTCAAAAGAAACCGTCGGAAGTCAAACAGTACTTCACCACTGAAGTAACACAACATATATAACCAAGTTGAGCTTAAAAAATACACTGCCTGATAAAAAAATGAAGCACACAAAATGCATAGTCTGTCGTGAATGTAAATTAGTTGTTTGTTTCTCAACGGGATGGTTGGGTTGGGTTGTATGCAGAAGGAGACCAGACAGCAAGGTCATCGGTCTCATCGGATTAGGGAAGGACGGGGAACGAAGTCGGCCGGGAAGGAAGTCGGCCGTGCCCTTTCAAATGACCCATCCCTGCATTTGCCTGGAGCGATTTAGCGATATCACGGAAAACCTAAATCAGAATGGCCGGACGTGGGATTGAACCGTTGTCCTCCCGAATACGAGTCCAGTGTGCTAGCCACTGCGCCACCTCGCCCGGTGTTAATTGGTACACATACACGATATCGGCTGTTATGTGAAAGCATAGAGCCGCAATTCACTGTGTCCAGTAGAGCGGCCACGTGGTGTAGTAGCATTGTTCGTATTTATTGTTGTTAGCAGGCCTGGTAAAGTACCGGCGTGAACAGCATCAGATGTTGAGTAACCACTGTGAAGGATATGGTGACTATGGTATGGTCCAGAGATCACGGTGCCACACCGAAGTCAACAACGCGAATCGATACCGATACCACAGACATTATCGATGGTTCGCTGCAATCCGCAACAACCAATGGGAGACACTCCAGAAGACACGCCTTTCCCTCTAAGTATAGAACTGCGCTCGTGCTAAGGTCATTATGGTGTTGAACATGGAAAATCTCTGTGCAGTTCGAGATTTAAGCTACAGCAGGCAACATCATCGTGTAGGACAGTGACAGATAAAGTTTCTGCTGAAACGCACTTTTGTAAATGTTGCATTTTGTACTGCAAGAAAACATTTCGTTAATAAGTGCATTAAATGATGCTTTGCTACTCAATGATAGATGCAAATTATTCCCCAATTCTGTGTCAAATAAGATTGCCACACTCAAAGTAACTCTTTTACTTAATTGTGTAATAAAGTGAACAAACATTTCATATGTTCTAATTTGATGAGCTCTCTCCCAGAAAAATCCGAGAACCCATAGTTATGACAGGACGAAAGTAGATTCACCTCGTCACAACAGAAATGGCGCGTAATGGTTTGAAAAATCGTTATCAGCACCTGAGAGATATTAAAAGGGTACATATGATGTGTCTGTTCTTTCTTACATGCCTGAACGAACAGACACTGTATACATATAGGCGAGACGACCAATGATGTCTTCAAGGCCGAGTGGTTCTAGGCGCTCAGTCCAGAATCTCGCTGCTGCTACGGTAGCAGGTTCAAATCCTGCCGCGGGCGTGGATGTGTGTGATGTCCTTAGGTTAGTTAGGTTTAAGTAGTTCAATGTCTAGGGGACTGATGACCTCAGATGTTCTCCTAGTGCTCAGAGCCATTTGAACCATTTTCGATGTCTTCAATACAGATACACACCGGGCTCGAACTCTTACGGGAATCGGTGAAATGCCTCAAGTAATGAGGATAATGGGCGAGAGGCACTACATTAATAGTATGTGGGTAAGTTAGAATTTGGGTCTGGCCAGAGGCATGCTAGGGCAGTCCGTCCAGCCGCAATTAGCAGTGCGTCCTGCCTCGTAAGCAGGAGCCCCGGGTTCGAATCCCACTCCAGCACAAATTTTCAATTTTCTCCAATGATTTCAATCAGTTCCCAGGCACAGACAATGTCTGTAATTCATTTGTGTCTTAAAGACTGAAAGAGGCCTCATTGTGGTTCTCCATTTGGTTGCCTGGTCGAAACGCGCAATATTCATATTTGTGGGGCATCTGGATATGACAGTGGCTGTTTGTTGGACTGCTTCTGTATGTGGGGACAAGCGTACTCGTTATCTAGTTTCTGGTCGATCACATCTAGCCACTGTGTTGTGAATGAAGCATACAGTGACATCTTCTTAGCTGCACCTGCATCCCGCCTCATTAGAGGAAGTCTACTATCAGGCGGACTAGGGAATTGCCGTCTCATGTATAGCCTGCCGTTAATACCATAACACAGTCTGCGGGGACCTGGGGAGATATTCTATTGTTCCAATGTTTTGGAGAGGCACGGCGGTGTTACTTGGGCGTCATGGTATGGGATGCCATAAAAATGGCTCTGAGCACTATGGGACTTAACATCTGTGGTCATCAGTCCCCTATAACTTAGAACTACTTCAAACTAACCAACCTAAGAACATCAGACACATCCATGCCCGAGGCAGGATTCGAATCTGCGACCATAGCAGTCGCGCGGTTCCGGACTGAGTGCCTAGGGGATGCCATTAGGTACGACTTAAAGTTATGGCTGGTAGCGACCGAGGGAACTCTGACGCAATAATCTCACGTTACGGACATCGTAATTCATCACGTATTACCTGTCATGTGACAGTATCGTGGTGCCTCTCATCAACAGGTCAGTACTCTTCCACACGTGGCACGTGTCTCTAGGAAGCTTCTGTGTGGGGTTGAGGTACTCAGGTGGCCAGTATGATCCCAGTATGTGTCCATGACAGAATAGGTGTGGGACCAACTGGGACGTCACCTGCTTCCCAAGATATCAGGTACCAGTTAGAACTGTTATGGGCCATCTTTCCTCAGTAGAGGATACAACAGCTTTATGACACAGAATCGGTGCATACATCCAGGGCAGAGAGGGTGCAAAGTCATACTAACAAGAGAGTTCAGATTGCCAAGCTCTTTGCAGGTCTTGTAAGCACTGAAATAGCGTCACATACCCTCCAAAACCGTGAGATTTTTTTGGTTTCCTACTTCCCTCCTGGCTGCATCACAGTTTTTATCAGGCAGTATCTGTAATAACTATCTTCCTTTTGAATAGACCAATTGTCAGATCGTGGTGCATGTTGTGTTCCGACCGCAGCAGGCGCCCCACGTTTTTCCGCCCGTAAGAGTAAATTTGCATTTATTTATGCATTTAATTTACCTGGCAAGATACCACATCTAACCAGATGTTTTTCGAATTTTACACACAATATCTGTAATACACAAGCAGGTAATAATAACAATGACAATAGCTGATAAAAAAGGTGACAGGTGTTATGTTGAATACTTACCGGCACAAGTCCTTAACTACAATTCAAGTTGAATTTTCTGACCCCTCTCCTGATCAAAACCGGAGTCGAAAAACCCGACAGCCTTTCTCCAGTCTTGTTCAGCATCAGTCTGGCCACAGTAGAGAGTGAAAAGAGACTGAAATTTCAAAACTGTTGGAAACCACTGCGACCAGAAGAGAGAAAGATGGTTTCAAATTTACATGCCTGACCTTCGCAGATTGCTTGGCCACACTTGAAAATCACGAGAACATGGTAATAAAATGATAGAAACACCAAAAGAACGCGCTGGAAAAGTTGGATAACAAATGGCCTTCCAAAAACGCTCAGTTATTGTGCTCAAAACTGTGGAATCAAATCTTGTCCACAGTGTATGTAGTTAAAGTACCTCCATGAGGTCCTTGAACATAATGGAGGAGAATAAATAGCAAATAGAATTCGCCCACAGAAACTCAAGAGGAACCAGGGGTTTGTATAACATAAACTGTATGTCCCGTCGTACAAAAACTAGGCCCTACTACACAGTCTACTGATGTCTTACATGCCAGAATAGCTCTCACACAAAATATGAGAAAAAGCTAACGCGGTAAACATTCTGCAACATGAACGCAGAATTATGAGAGGGATTCTCGACCCAACGGAAATTTGGTGCTGAGAGAAATCCCGAAAACTATAGGAATATCGCTCATTCTCGTTGTAGACATCCAAAATGCAAATTAAAATTAGTATAGATATCCACAGACTGACAGCAACACAGCAACGGGACTACACGAATAAATATTAACGTAAGACTGAAAACTATTCTCTTAATTCTAGTTGAAATGATCTAGAAAGTGGCAACGAAAATTCCCAGAAAGTTTGAGACAGAAACTCGCACGGACGAAAGACTGACACTTGGGAAGTGCAGAAAGAGAAGGAGACCGTGATGAAACCAGGATGAGACTAGACTGACGAAAGATGCGAAATTCAAGAAGAAAATAAGAGAGGTTATCGTGATCCAGCACAGTCCAGTAAAATCTACTAATAATATTAATAATAACGAATATATGGTATTTCAGACATGATGTCACCCTAATTAGAACTATATAGGCCGGCTGGTGTGGCAGAGCGTTTCTAGGCGCTTCAGTCTATAACCGCGCGACCGCTGCTGTCGCAGGTTCGAATCCTGCCTCGGGCATGGATGTGTGTGATCTCTTTAGGTTAGTTAGGTTTAATTAGTTCTAAGTTCTAGGCGACTGAAGACCTCAGAAGTTAAGTCGCATAGTGCTCAGAGCCATTTGAACCATTTTAAAACAGTATTAAATACTTTTCAAACTGCGTTTTTGTCGAAAGTCGGTGACTACATCTGACAAATCCATAAAGGCAGGAAACGAAAGCCCACGATCAGGTCCTCAAGACCACGCGATAGTCGACTGGCGGCCGTGTCGTCCTCAGTTATTCGTCATCGGATGCGGTATGGAGGGGCAGGGGGCAGCATACTGGCCACACCGGCCAATTGTAGACGTTTCGACCTTGGAGCCACTAACTCTCAATCAGGTAGCTTCTCATCTAGGCTGAGTGCATCTCGGTCCAGTCCTTCCACAAAAGAAAAATCTGTGGCAGTGCCGGGAATCTAACCCGGTGTCCACTCAGCTGCGGAGGCGGACGTAGCAGCAGTGTAGAAAGAATCAAATCTGGAGAAGTTGAATATTCTGGAAGAGAGAGAGAAGTATGCCTAACAGAGAAAGATTAGCAGATAATGTGAAAGAAACAAAACAGAAATAGATAGGGATGAAAAAAGCATGGATGGTGTTGACACTTCGCCAAAAATAATGGGTAGGCGTGGGAAAGCAAAGAGACAACCGGTGTATGACAAGAGAGAGGCTGCATCGATCATGATAACAAGCACAGCTTTAATCTCATCCTGAACGCAAAGCAGTTATGGATAAAATGTAAGTTACTGAGTGCTTCGTTCCAGACTCATACATCTGAAGTGGAGGAGATGAAGTAAGATTGAGTAGTACGCGTAGGTACAGGTAAAGTTGCGCTTTGTATTATTTTTGTAGTATCTGATATTTGAGACCAAGTGTTGAGGTCATTATTGACTAAGGACAATGTGAAAACATTCATCCTAGAGAGCTTAGTAAGGGTTGAGATGATCAAATAACGGAATTTGAGACATATCTTAAGTAACAATTCGTCTAACTCAGAATTTTAGAAGTATTCACCGTTTACGCCATGTTTAACTACACTGCAGTACTAAACATTCGGCATTTCTAATGACTCTACTAGTTTTTATTTTATTTTTAGTGGAAAATGTATATAATTTTTTGTATTGAATGGAAACGAAAGACTTCCTGCGCGTTTTGACAGTTTGTCTTCCCAATTTAAATACATATTCAGAATTACGGCGAGATCGCTTTTTTGATAGGGTACTTGCGTTTTGCTATTTGGGGAGGAAAATAATCGATGAAGGTCGAAGTAGAGAGGATATAAAATGTAGAATGGCAATGGCAAGGAAAGCGTTTCTGAAGAAGAGAAATTTGTTAACATCGAGTATAGATTTAAGTGTCAGGAAGCCGTTTCTGAAAGTATTTGTATGGAGTGTAGACATGTATGGAAGTGAAACATGGACGATAAATTGTTTGGACAAGAAGAGAATAGAAGCTTTTGAAATGTGGTGCTACAGAAGAATGCTGAAGATTAGATGGGTAGATCACATAACTAATGAGGAAGTATTGAATAGAATTGGGGAGAAGAGAAGTTTGTGGCACAACTTGACTAGAAGAAGAGATCGGTTGGTAGGACATGTCCTGAGGCATCAAGGGATCATAAATTTAGTATTGGAGGGCAGTGTCGAGGGTAAAAATCGTAGAGGGAGACCAAGAGATGAATACACTAAGCAAATTTAGAAGGATGTAGGCTGCAGTAAGTACTGGGAGATGAAGAAGCTTGCACAGGAAAGAGTAGCATGGAGAGCTGGATCAAACCAGTCTCAGGACTGAAGACCACAACAACAACAACAACTCTTGCATGTCATGAGGAGTAGAGCAGAGATTTTGAGACAAAAATGTTTGCTTATAGGCTTGAGATGTAATACGAAAATGTCATCTGACTTCCTGAGTTAAGACCCAGGTTTTTACGCATCGTGATACAGAATATCGTAAGACGTAGTTACAAAATTGTAGCACGCATTATTGATACGCAATGAGAAATATTCTGGACTAGGAACCGCTGAGAGCACGTGTTTCCATGGTGACTTCTCCAACATACAGATGATTCGTCGATATCCGTTTCAAGGTAGGTGTCGACCCACAGTGTTCTCTGTTTGAGATGTTCGGCTGTTCCAATTTAGGGTAGTGATAACTGAGCTGGCCGCATTCCCTCAGTTAGGCAGCACTCGCAGCTCGTTAGCTGCTCGGTACACGCTCCGTGTCTTTGACGAAACTCAGGGAGCATTGCCGGTGGCCTTAACATTAAGACCGTAAGCATGCCAGAGCCGGCACACTTCTGAGGCAGCTACTCAGAACCCGGACGAAGTGGCGCCACACTCGTACATGCTTACTCGGCTGGAGATCTCAGTGTCTCCCGCCAACCATGCAAATTTCACGCTCGAAAATATACTCCTCCTCCATATTATAAATCTGCTAATCGTGTTCAATCAATTGCACCATAATATACATTCCTAGTCTTCTCCACAACCGTAAGTAAATTTTGTTCCATGTTACCTTGAGAATGCCACCATTTAAGTGTTACGTAAGATTTTAAAATATTGTAATTTTATTCTACCTTTGTCATTGCTACTCATTGGTCATTTGCATAGCTATCTTGTATCTACAATTTATGCAATAATGAAAAGAAATGGAGTGTAAATTGTACATTTATATTCACAGGAAAATACGTGTTCACATTTTAAAAAATGTACGATGGAGCGGTTTGGAGGTCGATTTTTTAAGTGTTTTTACTATGAATAAATTTTGTTTAGGTCGTAATACTGTTATATCGATCAACATTCCATCCACTGCTGTCAGAGACCTTCATCAGTGTGGTCCATTTAATATAAGCAGTAAATACTCAGGACTCTGGATCATTTAGAAGCCTACGTTCGCAACGGTTTTTACATCTGTCATAAATTCTTAACAAATTTTTTATTGTAAAAATATTAACTTTCACATATTTCCCACACATAATGTATTAAAAACACATGAATCGATAGGAGATATTATTATTCGGTATATTGATCATTTAAGGATGGAAAAAATATTGATTGGCGGTTTATGTAGGTTATAGGCCAACTGTTCGCTTTTTGAATTTGATAGGATTCTCTGAGCCATTATCTAGTTTTTGGGCCTCTACAGGTTCATCATCAGATGTGATACAGGTTCAAAAAATGGCTCTGAGCACTATGGGACTTAGCTTCTGAGGTCATCAGACCCCTAGAACTTGGAACTACTTAAACCTAACTAACCTAAGGACATCACACACATCCATGCCCGAGGCAGGATTCGAACCTGCGACCGCAGCGGTCACACGGCTCCAGACTGTAGCGCTTAGAACAGCTCGGCCACTCCGGCCGGCGCAAGTGATACAGGAACGTTGTTCTATGGACCATGTGCAGATAGCGTCATAATGTTGGGAAAACGAAAATTCAGGGCAAGTTACTGTAGCGTTTACGAAATAAAAAAAATCGTCGTCCTTTACGATACATACATTTCTAACAGTATGTCCATAATTATTCTATAACGTAACGACCGATGCGTTTAGTAAACACAGTGCTTCCCTTGGTACCTAAACTACGTACAGTTCGAACGGTAAAGACACTCGATCATCTGTGAGACATAAACAGAAACTGAAAGACAACATTAAGAATGATGTGACTATCTTAGGATTTCATCGACAAGATACAGCAAAACGGGAAACGTGAGGTTGCTAAACCCAAAAAATTGATTATGCTGACTCTTATCGGTATTCAAGGAAATTCTAACAAATTTTACTTCTGAGAAATGATGAAGTCGAAGTTTTTAACAAATGAAATTCGTCGACCTATCTAACCTTTCCCTGTGGCTATAAGTTTCCTTTATCAGAAACTAAACTATTGGCCATTAAAATTGCTACACCAAGAAGAAATGCAGATGATAAACGGGTATTCATTGGACAAATATGTTATAATAGAACTGACATGTGGTTACATTTTCATGCAATTTGGGTGCATAGACCCTGAGAAATCAGTACCCAGAACAACCACCTCTCGCCGTCATAACGGCGTTGATAAGCCTGGGTGGTGGTGGTGGTTAGTGTTTAACGTCTCATCGACAACGAGGTGATTAGAGACGGAGCGCAAGCTCGGGTTAGGGAAGGATTGGAAAGTAAATCGGCCGTGCCCTTTCAAAGGAACCATCCCGGAGTTCGCCTGAAACGAATTAGGGAAATCACAGAAAACCTAAATCAGGATGGCCGGAGACGGGATTGAACCGTCGTCCTCCCGAATGCGAGTCCAGTGTCCTAACCACTGCGCCATCTCGCTCGGTATAAGCCTGGGCATTGGGCCAAACTGAGCTTGGATGGCGTGTACAGGTACAGCTGCCCATGCAGCTTCAACACGATACCAATCAAGAGTAGTGACTGGCGCATTGTGATGAGCCAGTTGCTCGGTCACCATTAACCAAGCGTTTTCAATTGGTGAAAGATCTGGAGAATGTGTTGGCCAGGGCAGCAGTCGAACATTTTCTGTATCCTGAAAGGCCCCTACAGGACCTGCAACATGCGCTCGAGCATTATCCTGCTGAAATGTAGGGTTTCGCAGGGATCGAATAAAGGGTAGAGCCACGGGTCGTAACACATCTGAAATGTAACTTCCACTGTTCAAAGTGTAGTCATTTCGAACAAGAGGTGACCGAGACGTATAACCAATGGCACCCCATATCATCACACCGTGTGATATGCCAGTATGGCGATGACGAATACACGCTTGCAATATGGTTTCCGCGATGTCGCCAAAAACGGATGCGACCATGATGATGCTGTATGCAGAACCTGGATTCATCCGAATAAATGACGTTTTGCCACTCGTGCATCCAGGTTCGTCGTTGAGTACACCATAGCAGGCACTCCTCTCTGTGATTTAGCGTCAAGTGTAATCGCAGCCATTGTCTCCGAGCTGATAGTCCATGCTGCTGCAAACGTCGTCTAACAGTCCGTGCAGACGGTTGTTGTCTTGCAAACGTCTCTATCTGTTGACTCAGGGATCGAGACGTGTCTGACCGCTCCGTTACGGCCATGCGGATAAGATGCCTGTCATCTCGACTGCTATTGATACGAGGCCGTTAGGATCCAGCACGGTGTTCCGTATTACCTTCATGAACCCACCGATTCCATATTCTGCTAACAGTCAGTGGATCTCGACCAACATGAGCAGCAATGTTACGATGCGATAAGCTGCTATCGCGATAGGCTAGAATCCGACCTTTACCTAAGTCGGAACGTGATGGTACGCATTTCTCCCCCTTACACGAGCCATGACAAAAACGTTTCACCAGGCAACGACGGTCAACTGCTGTTTGTGAATGAGAAATCGTTTGGAAACTTTCCTCATGTCAGCAAGTTTTAGCTGTCGCCACCGGCGCCAACCTTGTGTGAATGCTCTGAAAAGCTAATCATTTGCATATCACAGGATCTTCTTCCTGTCGGTTAAATTTCGCGTCTGTAGCACTTCATTTTCGTAGTGTAACAATTTTAATGGCCAGTAGCTTACACAATTTCATTACATATTTTATTCTGGATTAATTTAGTTGGTAAATAGGATGAAGTACGCTGGTAAAACTGCGAAAAAATTTCTAGATTTTTCGAACTAGAGTTACGCGTTTCACGGGCAAATGATAATGCGACCTTTAATGTGACCCTCAGTCACTTTAAGTCAAGTCCAAAAACAGATTACTGATAAGAGTTGGTACATAATTATCTCACAGATTTATCGGTCAAGGCATATAAGCGACTGCTGATAACGCTACTGGTGGAGAAAATAAGGATTACAGGTTTTAAATTCGTCAGCGCCTGATAGTGAAAACTACGATGAATGGGCTACAATAGTGTGGCTGTACCGGCGATATTGTCTTTCTGGTACGGTTTACTCTAAGACAAATCAGAACCAACAACGTGAAGGGGTTTTGAAATCTTACGTGTTTTTGATTTCTCACCGGTGATGTTTCAGAATGAATTAATGAATGAACGGATATCTTCAAGTATTAAGTACAAAAAACTTTGGAAGCACGTTTGTTTGAGTTCATGTCGACAAAGGATACTCTTTGACAAAATACTTCCTTTTATCCGATTCTTTACATTTTGTGATTATCAGTTCCGGTTAGGTCTACTTGTAAATTATCTGAATCAATTTCTAATACACGATAGCTGACTTGAGGTAACGGAAAAACTCTTGTGTTCTGTCAGGTAATTTAAATTTTTATCATCCTCAATTGTCCGTATTACGTTCTGTTTTATTTAATCTGTTCGCGAAATTTATGACTGTACTGCAGTGGAAAAGTGTCATTTTGAACTAAATAATTCATTACAGCGTAATATATGATAGTAACTTGAGCGCACTTGGATAAAACATGATAGTGAAGCATTGTGTCATCTTGACAGGAAAAATATTATTTGTAGGTTGTAGTCGAATGTTCAACTGGTATGCAGATATATTCCAGTATTCTTGGCACCGAGCGTCAGGAATTTCGCATGCTAATGTGCTCACACGCTGCAGCAATTGCATATTAATAATCGTCCGTTGTCAAGATTTTCCTTAACGAATGAGAACTGCGCCTTGGAATGTAGTAGCTGATGTCATTATCTTGAGCAGCAAACCAATTGAATACATTCTGGAACAGAAACTACTGTGCGATAGTCTCGCAGACACTTCACACTGATTTTATCGATGAAATAACACGTCTCGGCCAACATTGCTGACAGAATTATACTGGAAAATTGGATAAATTGTGAAAGGTAAAATATAGACTTTTATTGGAGATTCTTGCGTTTCGCTTCATTGCAATTTTTTTTCCCCACTCAAATTTTATTTACGCGAATATCACAGAATAAATATTTTTCCTTAGATACTTACGATTTCAGCGGAGATGCTCCAGGCGAATTCGTGACGAGATCACACGAGCGCAGGCACTGAACATACACCCACACAAACACACGAGGAAATAAGATCACGGACACTCGAGCACACGCGGCACGGACGGCTGAGACGCGACGCTACGCTACGCTTGCGCGCACCGGGAGAGTCCGCGTCCACCAGCTACGACTGGCGGCGATCGACTGGCGAGCGAGAGGCACGCGCGATGCGATTAATCGCAGCGCGCTCTGGCAACACCGCTCCAGCCAGCTTCCCGCGCGCGGGAAACAAGTGACGCGCGTGCCGCGACACATCGACATATTACGCGAAAAGCAGAAATAATTTTACGATTTTCGTCCAATTTTCCCTCTTCTCGTTACTATGTACGTATGTGGTCCATAAGATATATATTAGCGTGAAGAGGTGCAACAAACAAATCTTTGGACTTAATGTAAATGTAGAGAGGTGTGTGAAATGATTGAAATTTGGCATGGGAATCTATTGAAAATAATAAAAGTATGATGAACACGAAGCACATACTTAAGGTAGCAGTGACGCCACCTTTCATCTGAAGAAGATGAAGTAACTGACAAAATAATGACTGGTGCACCAGCAGTGCAAGGTTTATTTAAATGTTTACACCGTTTAAGATACGAATCATCCAAGCACAGGTAATGATTCACGTAATGAGATTCCGAAAATAATGCCAATTGAGGCGTACAGTGCAATTCGAAGTGTGTATGGAGGGAATTTACCTGGAGCTGTTGGTGTTACGATTTAAAATAATTAAAGACGTATGAAAAGTTAAACAACATGAAGTTTCAAACGTTGTTTATGGAATGTTGACAAACAAACATGCCTAAAGAACTCAAGAAACGTTCCATTGCTCACTTGAGCAAGAAAAATGACAGCCAAAACATAAAAGCTATACACCTATCACCCGCGTATTCGTAATATACGAGATATCCAATAAAATTAGCAACACATACTTAATAAACACTTAGAGTTTAACACGGCAAAGAAACAAGCTGGCTACGGAAGTGGATGTAGCTCAGTGTATCTTTTCTATGCCGTGAACTAAACTACGGTTCAGATAATTAAGCTTGTATTAGTACTCTGCCTGTAATTCATAAATTTAGAGAATGATTTAGACTCAGGTTTAACAGAATCGTGATAATATCCCTTAAGAAATACAGTGCTGACGTTAGCGCACTGAAGAATCTAGATGTCAGTGCCACAACCTCCTTCAGACTCCACCAACAGTGAGAAATTCTGGACTGAAAGACAAGTCATGATGGAGATTGCATGCTACCAAGGTTTTTGTCAGCTCTCAAAGGAAATGTACAGACCTTCAAGATGGGATAGCGAACACATTATACATTTACAGTTATCGTCACAATGTATAGGGTGCCGCAGCTGCCCCTACTGATTTCGTTCCGTGACACCCGCTATGCTATATGCGGCCTTCGCCGGCCGTAGTGGCGGAGCGGTTCTAGGCGCTACAGTCTGGAAACGCGCGAGCACCACGGTCGCAGGTTCGAATCCTGCCTCGGGCATGGATGTGTGTGATGTCTTTAGATTAGTTGGGTTTAAGTAGTTCTAAGTTCTAGGGGACTGATGACCTCAGAAGTTAAGTCCCGTAGTGCTAAGATCCATTTGAACCATATCCGGCCTTCAAAACACATACGTTAGAATTTCGTGTTCTGTCACTCGATACGTACAAATTATTAGTCTTACAGAAAATGAGCAGAACGCTTTTGTAGGAAATTTAATGAAATTTTGTAGCGGGATACGTTTTCACTTTAGGTCGCAGTTTTTGTGTTATTCAAGAAAAATGGTACACAAGCGACTATTTTTTTTGTCTTCTTTGACTGGCCTCATTACGCCAGCGGCTTAGTCGAGCACTTACAAACTGTAAAACTGATTTTCTGTGAATTTTACCAATTTTGTGGATTTTAATAGCATAAAATAAAGAATTACATTGTTCTGTTCGTCGGTCCTTTTGACTGCGAAACTAAAGCTTAAGTTTGACTCGAACTGTCGGTGCAATTAGTTTTGGCGTAACACTTAAAATAATAATTTATCTTTCTTTGCTCTGACAGGCACGTTTAAAATTATAAAATTAACGAAACAGCCAATTATGATGGTCGTGTAATGCCCCCAATGAATAGAGACCAAAAAAGATCGAATATCGGGAATAGTTCGTGTAGTCAGTAATTTTTTACAGTGGTAGGAGGGAGTGCTACGAAAACAGTTTGCGCATAGCGAGCGAGAAACTATGAAAATCTAGTGCGATGTTTTTGAAGACCAGGTTTCATAAAACGACATCGGTAGGGGCATCTGATTCACCACGTAAATAAGTGACCTAGAAAACCACGCCAATAGTTCCATGACGCTGTTGTAAGTAGAAAAGTCCTGATGCAAGTAAAACGTAGCGAAATGCAGAAAAACGTGAACGCCATCGACAACTGATCAAGGGACCTGACACTCAACAAACATTTTTACTGTGCATAAACAGACCCAAAGACCCGTTACTGTTAGATTACAGGATTACCGAAGAGTCGCTGAAAACAGTCACACCCATTAGACGTCTGGAGTATACGTACGGATGAGAAACTACTACATAAAAATAACTGTATCAACCTGTAGTTATTGTTATCATCTGCATTTATTATTACCATTCAAAATAAAGTTTTAATGCACAAATCAAAGGCACTTCATGCGCGACTCTTCATGGTTTCACTTTGAAATGGCAGATGAACTTACAGTGAACCTTATTGTGCCTATGAGATTGGACCGTCTCTTGTTCCATGGCTCGGGTCCCATCCATCCCCCAACGTCATGGTCTATCCAGACAAGAGGATGCTATCCTGTTTGTAAACTCTTTTCCTCCCTCGGACTGCACCGCAAACTTAGAGTTTTGAATGACGATATTGGTTTCTTCATAAGTGATTTTGTGATTATATCGAGGCAGTCCTTAGCGACAGCTGATATGCCTGGTGGTTTTAATGTATTTCACTCTCGAGAACAAAGATAAAATACATTCTCCGAAAGCCCGGGTGTGTAGCATATTCTATGCGAATGTGCGTTGTCTTACGTGGTCTGATTACTGCAACAATGTCCGGCCCGATAGCTGAGTGGTCAGCATGACGGATTGCCGTCCTACGAGCCCGGGTTCGGTTCCCGGCTGGGTCGGGGATTTTCTCCGCTTAGGGACTGAGTGTTGTGCTGTCTTCATCATCATTTCATCATCATTTCATCCCCATCCGGAACGCAGGTCGCCCAATGTGCCGTCGAATGTAATAAGACCTGCACAAAGGCGGCCGGACCTGCCCCGCAAGCGGCCTCCCGGCCAATGCTGCCAAACGCTCATTTCCATTTCCGTTTACTGTAACAATCAAGCACAGTTGCAAGGAACATCGGTGACACACCCGACTGGAACAACCAAGATTTTCAGCTGTCGCCAAGCATTTGCTCGAAAATAATCAGGAAATTACATATTGATGACACCAGTATGTGGTGTAATTTGCAAGCTTCTGGGACAGCTGGGACATCTTAATTAAGGAGTCTATCGAAGTAAAAATGTCGAAAAACACTATCATCATAAATGGAGGATTCAGTTTAAACAATATTTTGGGTCGAGACTCAATTTAGTAAGATCTCGCCGACCATTACTTCACGAAATAACAATGTTGTTGTTGTGGTCTTCAGTCCAGAGACTGGTTTGATGCAGCTCTCCATGCTACTCTATCCTGTGCAAGGTTCTTCATTTCCCAGTACCTACTGCGACCTGCATCCTTCTGAATCTGCTTAGTGTATTCATCTATTAGTCTCCCTCTACGATTTTTACTTGCTGTGTCTGACAGAATTACAATGTCATCGGCGAGCCTCAAAGTTTTTATTTCTTCTCAATGGATTTTATACCTACTCCGAACTTTTCTTTTGTTTCCTTTACTGCTTGCTCAATATACAGATTGAATAACATCGGGGAGAGGCTACAACCCTGTCTTACTCCCTTCCCATCCACTGCTTCCCTTTCATGTACCTCGACTCTTATAACTGCCATCTGGTTTCTGTACAAATTGTAAATAGCCTTTCGCTCCTTGTATTTTACCCCTGCCACCTTTAGAATTTGAAAGAGAGTATTCCAGTCAACGTTATCAAAAGCTCTCTCTAAGTCTACAGATGCTAGAAACGTAGGTTTGCCTTTAATTAATCTTTCTTCTAAGATAAGTCGTAAGGACAGTATTGCCTCACGTGTTCCAGTATTTCTACGGAATCCAAACTGATCTTCCCCGAGGTCAGCTTCTATCAGTTTTTCCATTCGTCTGTAAAGAATTAAAAAAAGAATTGAAAAAAGAATACCAAAGACCATAAAAGGTGTCGGGAGCGGTCAGATACCTCTGGCAGTGGATCTCTTCTGCTGCAGCCGGCCGGTGTGGCCGCGCGGTTGAAGGCGCTGCAGTCTGCAACCGCGGGACCGCTACGGTCTCAGGTTCGAATCCTGCCTTGGGCATGGATGTGTGTGATGTCCTAAGGTTAATTAGGTTTAAGTACTTCTAAGTTCTAGGAGACTGATGACCTTAGAAGTTAAGTCCCATAGTGCTCAGAGCCATTTGAACCATCTTCTGCTGCAAGCCATGTGCTTCCCATATTTTGGGAGTAGGTATGGACCAAAACAAGAAAAAAATCTGCAGTAAACATGGGCTCTAAGGGGCATATCTTAGCAGCAATAAGCACTTGTTCAGTAGAAGAGTTATTTCACAGCAGCAACGATGAATAAACACTCTTACTCGTATGGACTTCAGAGCGCACGGTTACTGGACTTTTTTTCCTTATTTGGTACAATAATATTGGGATGGTGCCAATTTTCGTAGCGTTTTTCCAAAAAATTAATAAATAGAACATATATTCATAATGAAGGTTACAGTCATCAGTAGTATATGCTTCTTCACTATTTACAACAGTCTGTCATCACTGGGGTAAGTTTCCGATTCAGCGACTGCAGAAACCACGCGGTTTTGAGCTTAAGAACTTGTCGAGCCATGTTCGGAGCGTGTTTTCATCCGGAAATGGAGTTCCTTGAAGGTTGGTCGATGGAGAGGAAAAGGTGAATATCTGGGGGCGCAAGATCGGCGAAAGAGGTGGGTGCCAAATGACTTCCCAACCAAACTCCTTTATATTGTTTTTTTGTCAGTCTAGCAGAATGAGGTAGGGCGGTATCGTGGAATAGCATCACTTGACAGTCTTCCTGGTCGTTGCCCTTTCACTGCGTCTGCATGACATCTTAGCTGTTGACAATAAATGTCAGCAGTGATGGTTGCATGCCGGGAAAGCATTCGAGACACTAGACATATAATATTATCTTCGCAGGTCTTCGTACGCTTTGTTACTGCTTTGTTTGGGCTCAATTACTCCTTTCTTTTGCTTAAGTTAGCATAAAGACACCATTTTTCGTCACCAGTAACGATACAGGTTGAGAGTAATACGTGTCGTTCACGAGCCAATTGATGACGAGCAAGCAGATATGAACATTGTGATTTTGGCTCAGAGCATGCGGTATCCATACACGTGATTTTTGAATCTTCCCTATTGCATGTAAATGTCGCACGATTGTGGAGTGTGCCAGTTCTCGTGTATGTTGAAGTACATCATGTCAGATTAATGTGTTTAAACGGTGTTCATCAAACCCCGAGGGTCTTACTGTACTTTAGCTAATGATGAGACTTGTGTGTCTAGGGTTTTTAAGTTTTGTGATGTGTCTGGACACTGGCCTAAACTTTTAGGCCGGAGGTGTTAGTGCATTGCAGAGTGGCTTACTCCTCCCCTTTTGTCCTTGCGGACAGCCAGCCACTTCCATCTGCTACATTTTTTTAGCTTCCTCTATCATTTTCTTCCTGTGTTGTCCATGTTTTACTGCTGACGCTCTGCTTCATCCCACGCTTTGGTATGGGTGAGCACGTGTTTTTCAACGATTGTTACCCATGTTTTCTGTTCCGTTTTATATTCCTGTTCTGGGATTTTTCTTGACACCTGCCTCACTAAGTTACTGAACGGGAGCTGAAGACCTTGCTGTCGTGCGCCCAAAACCCCTCTACTATTACTACTACTACTGTACGTGGAGAGTCGCTAACGTCAAAACGATGGTTGTTAAAACGATAAGACCATTTTCTTGCCATGCCCTGTAAACTCAAATAGCAACAGTGCACTACAAATAAAAAATAACAACCACTAAATAAACCTATAGCAACCGAAACACAAACCTGCAAAAGAAAAACTCTAAGAACTTGTGCACCAACCTAACACTGTCTCCCAAAATATGGGAAGTAGGAGAGGTCCACTATCAGAAGTATCGAAACGATTTTCAAAAATTGTTCAAACGGCTCTAAGCAATATGTGACTTAACATCTGAGGTCATCAGTCCCCTAGACTTAGAACTACTTAAACATAACTAACCTAAGTACATCGCACACATCCATGCCCGAGGCAGGATTCAAAAAATGCGACCGAAGCAGCAGCGCGGTTCCGGACTGAAGCGCCACAATGGAGGGCGGAAAGATTTTCACTTATAATTTTCGACTTGGTCGTCTTCGGACAAGATTCGTTTACCTCAAATTCATAAACTTCCTCTTCTCCATCTCTGAATAGTGTAACATTACCACGGAATCAACTGTATATCGCAACTCGCAGCACCCGAAGAGGATGACTGGATCGACCGTGGGAGCGTTGAGCATAAACAGGAAACAATAACTCGCATGAACGCGTGGAAATACACCCGTAAAACCGTATCCCTGACAACGAATGTAACGGCAAGGAGGGGGTGCAGCCACGCTTAATGAATGCAACGACTGGCAAATCTGATAAAGTTTACAGCACACTCGTAACCACAAACGGCAGTTGAGTTTCTGTGATGAGAAGCTCCACAGATGGCCGTTGTGAAAAGGCATAAAATACAGCAGCCAAGGCTTTTCTATTTTTATGTAACTGTCATTTGGACACAATCCACTCCGCCAGTTTTCAGCACCTGACATGTTACGGATTAAAAGGCGTATCCAGTCATACAAATCAGATACACAAATGAACCCGAAGATCGAACAGAATATTTACGCTAGTTTTATACATTCCAAATAACTGAGTTGAGCCACCTGAGAGTTACACTTACGTCTAGAAGGTGTTAGAGGTAAAGTGCAGTTTTTTTGTGTTTGAATAGAACTTATCGAACGACACTACATCAGTATTTCCATCAAATTTCAGACTAATAATTATAGCTATTATGAGTAGTATGATTTTCCGGTTTGTTGGTACCTGCAAGTACATCTGGCAAGAGCAGAGCATTAATGCTATTTTCCTGTGAGCAACAAGACAGGCGTTGAAGAGTGGACAGATGGGAGCAAAACGGTTAGCCTATATTTACAGGTGTAATCCATTTAGTGGTATAGTTAAGACCATGCAGAAAACGGTCGGTAGTAATTTATGTGACTGTTAGCGGGAAGAGTGTTAGACACAGAGAAAAAACAAGTAACACACTGTAGTTGGTATATGTTGAGGTACCGTCGTATAGTAACATATGTGCTGCGATAGTGTCGTCATACTAACAGGAAGTTGTTATTTGAGAACCGCTAAGCAATGCAAAAAAATCGGCCGTCGCATGGTACTGCAGTGGGCAGCCGAAAATGATGTGGTCGATATCGTCCTCATCGTCACATTACAGCTGTAGCTGATAGAGGGATAGAGGTGCAGTCGCAACCGTGTGTCGTTGAAGTGTACGCGGAACATGGTGACCTTCAGCTTTCTGTGGTAGTAGTACCACAGTCGTGCCGTAGGATAGCTGTATAATGTCTTTTTCTTTGTTGGTACGATAAGCGCCACTTATCTTTCCACAAGATTGCGATCTGCGGCCCCACACATTGCAAAACGTCTGTGTAAGAAACACGTTTTTATGTCTTTGTGCTGTGGTGAGTGACAATCTTACCAAGAGCGTCAACAGTTTCTTTGCCCCTTTAACCACAGCATGGTGATTATCTTGTTACAACGCTGTATTTCTGACTTACGGTCTCTCATCTGGTACACCAACTAGTTGTTGGTATTACAGACGACATGATTCCGTATGAGCAATGATGCTGATCGCGAGTATGTCAGAACAATTACTGTATCTTTATGTATGCCGTCAGCATATTGACATCTAGTATTGCGGTGATCTCCGCTGTAAGTACCGAGGCTTCCGGAGGGAGCTGATAAGTAGCCACTGTAACTTGTCTGTCCGTCACAAGACGCGATGAAGTACGTGAACCACCTTTGTAGAGATGGTGCGCATGTTCCCAACCACATAAAAACTGACTTAAAATTTGCTGACTCACATTAGCTTCAAGTAACTAAGTTATGGACATTAGGAAAACTAACTGCATCCATTGAACAACTCGTGAGCTTCAAACACACGATTGTTCCGTTACTGTCAGGAGCTACACTAAGACTAAACTACAGTTAACAATATTTCCGATATAAAGTTATTCGCCCCCTGTAATGTGTGTGCCGCATCTAATGATTTCTAGTTACTCATCGGTGAGTACCTGCACTCGATTAGTGGTGACTATGTTGGAGGCAGAGCCAATTGCGCTCAGTCGCACGTGACGTTCATGCAGAGTGGGCGCTCCTTGTGAACAATCATAAGAGCCTAATGTATGCGGTCCTCGATGCATAGGTCGGACACACAAAGGGCCCCTCAACGTGAGTTGCCTGGAAATACACTCTGCCGTCGACCTGTACGTGCGTAATATTTGGTGTGAATGGACGGCAGTACGGAACACTGCTAACTGCGCCTGTGTGAAACTTGCTGACAGAACTTCCTAGAGCCTTCCAAACGTTCTGTTTGTCCACAATTCGGGTTTCGGATGTAGTGCTCTGATACGTGGTGCACAGTGGACAAGATGGGTTGCTGACGCAACTATTTACATCTGAAGATGATCCAGAGTGATAGAAACATGTAATCTAACTAAAAGTGTGCAACTGAGACGGAACAGTAAGTGAGAATTACCTCAATTACTCATACCTGTTTCCAGTATCTCAAGGAAGTGGAAACACCATTCATGGCGACCCCTTTACCACACGGAGATGATAATCTCGATGACAACCTTAACGATACTATCAGTATAAACACCCGCACACAATGAAACCACATGCTATTCTATTTGTCTTTTAAGGCCCATATTGATACTTATTTACATTAGTACAGGTATCCATGAGATCTAACTCAAGCTTTTGAGTGTAGTAAGAGAGATACAGTATTGATTGACATACACTTATTTATGATGTACTAAATCATGCTTAGGCTTTAAGCTTGAAACTGGCTTCGCAAGATGAAGCTTGAAGAGCATAAGGGGACCAACAGGATTTTCTTGATAAGATTGATACTTCGGTGGAATAATATCACCTTCATTTAAATCACAAGACAGTTCAGCTTCATGTTTCTCAATCTTAGCTGTAGCGTTCCTAGACGAGTTTATTATAATTACACAAAAAAAAACTGAGTGAATTGGAAGCCAATGAGTTAGCGAAGGAGGCTATTAAAATTTATAATTAGATGTATTCAGTGCATACCATCCCAGTAATTACATAGGTATTAGTCTCTTAAATACAGCTTACAAAAATGTAGGGAGAAATAAGAAATCAAAGGCTGCGATATATCTCTGAAGCTATTTCGATCGAGGAATAAACAAGACTCCAAAAACACTGATACGTATCTTTTCTCGTCTTTTATTCTTTACACGTCAGTGTTGACCGGGCTGTTGTAGGACTTCATTCTCTTGTTTGTTCCATCATAGTAAGCTGGGAGTGGAGTAAGTAGAGGGGGTACCACAACTGAAAATGTTTGGAATGGTTTTCCAGTTGTGTGTGTGTGTGTGTGTGTGTGTGTGTGTGTGTGTGTGCGCTTAATTATTTATTTGAGACAATTTTTTCGCAGTAAAACTGGTAAAAAAAGTCCGAAATTCAACTATGAGACTCATCTAACTCTAATGGATTTCCAAAGAGCGTTTGTTCGTGAAGAAAATTAGAAGTTATTGGAAAAAATTCCGAAAGGCTGTCCAAACTATTACTGAGAGTATATACCAATAACAGAAACATCGTAGACACTAAAAAGCGAATATCGTCAGAGTTTAAAGCAGAGTTTAAAGCGTGTCTCCCGAATTACTTCAAATCTCATCAATAAATTGATAAGAATATGGAGAAATGATAAAATACCACTGTGGGGATCCAACCAGGAAGACAATATGTAAACACGTTACTGTATGTGATGACAATCAAGTGATCTTTCACGGAAAGAAACGCAGATACATTATACATGGTGACATAATGAAACCGAGGAACCGGAAGGACGTATTCCCGACTGGGAATGGAGGGGAAAATTTCCTATGAGCATGTGTATGGAAATGAACGAAGTGCGTGCAATGACAACAAATCACCCCAGAACACAATACAGAGCTGTATTGTTCCATATCACAAATACCACTGTGGGGACCCAACCAGGAAGACTATATGTAAACACATGACTGTATGTGATGACAATCAAGTGATCTTTCACGGAAAGAAACGCAGATACATTATACATGGTGACATAATGAAACCGAGGAACCGGAAGGATGTATTCCCGACTGGGAATGGAGGGGGAAATGTCCTATGAGCATGTGTACGGAAATGGACGAAGTGCGTGCAATGACAACAAATCACCCCAGAACACAATACAGAGCTGTATTGTTCCATGTCACAACAGATGTTCAAAGTGGCCTTCATTGGGTTGCCGGTGATAGATATACACTCCTGGAAATGGAAAAAAGAACACATTGACACCGGTGTGTCAGACCCACCATACTTGCTCCGGACACTGCGAGAGGGCTGTACAAGCAATGACCACACGCACGGCACAGCGGACACACCAGGAACCGCAGTGTTGGTCGTCGAATGGCGCTAGCTGCGCAGCATTTGTGCACCGCCGCCGTCAGTGTCAGCTAATTTGCCGTGGCATACGGAGCTCCATCGCAGTCTTTAACACTGGTAGCATGCCGCGACAGCGTGGGAGTGAACCGTATGTCCAGTTGACGGACTTTGAGCGAGGGCGTATAGTGGGCATGCGGGAGGCCGGGTGGACGTACCGCCGAATTGCTCAACACGTGGGGCGTGAGGTCTCCACAGTACATCGATGTTGTCGCCAGTGGTCGGCGGAAGATGCACGTGCCCGTCGACCTGGGACAGGACCGCAGCGACGCACGGATGCACGCCAAGACCGTAGGATCCTACGCACTGCCGTAGGGGACCGCACCGCCACTTCCTAGCAAATTAGGGACACTGTTGCTCCTGGGGTATCGGCGAGGACCATTCGCAACCGTCTCCATGAAGCTGGGCTACGGTCCCGCATACCGTTAGGCCGTCTTCCGCTCACGCCCCAACATCGTGCAGCCCGCCTCCAGTGGTGTCGCGACAGGCGTGAATGGAGGGACGAATGGAGACGTGTCGTCTTCAGCGATGAGAGTCGCTTCTGCCTTAGTGCCAATGATGGTCGTATGCGTGTTTGGCGCCGTGCACGTGAGCGCCACAATCAGGACTGCATACGACCGAGGCACACAGGGCCAACACCCGGCATCATGGTGTGGGGAGCGATCTCCTACACTGGCCGTACACCGCTGGTGATCGTCGAGGGGACACTGAATAGTGCACGGTACATCCAAACCGTCATCGAACCCATCGTTCTACCATTCCTAGACCGGCAAGGGAACTTGCTGTTCCAACAGGACAATGCACGTCCGCATGTATCCCGTGCCACCCAACGTGCTCTAGAAGGTGTAAGTCAACTACCCTGGCCAGCAAGATCTCCGGATCTGTCCCCCATTGAGCATGTTTGGGACTGGATGAAGCGTAGTCTCACGCGGTCTGCACGTCCAGCACGAACGCTGGTCCAACTGAGGCGCCAGGTGGAAATGGCATGGCAAGCCATTCCACAAGACTACATCCAGCATCTCTACGATCGTCTCCATGGGAGAATAGCAGCCTGCATTGCTGCGAAAGGTGGATATACACTGTACTAGTGCCGACATTGTGCATGCTCTGTTGCGTGTGTCTATGTGCCTGTGGTTCTGTCAGTGTGATCATGTGATGTATCTGACCCCAGGAATGTGTCAATAAAGTTTCCCCTTCCTGGGACAATGAATTCAAGGTGTTCTTATTTCAATTTCCAGGAGTGTAGTATCGGTTTTCAGGAAGGATACACATAAGTGTACGTGGATGAATTGAGGATTAGGGACTGACGGGAGACATGCTAGGGTTACGTAGTTACGATGAGCACTGGGCCACTTTCCTGGACCTTGTACTAGGGCCAACCATAGTGGTCATCGGAACTGCATAGGCTAGAGTCCGCACAGGATAAGGTGGAGGATGAGCAGTGACTAGTTTTCGTCCAAAACACTGGACGAGTACAATCGTTTGTTAGGAATGGATTTCGGCACTGTCTGTCACCTTTCGGCCGGTCGATGATGACAGGATCGAGGCGAACGCGCTGAAATCTTTTCCAAACGATTTTACAGGAACTATTCGGTAAAAAAGTTCGTTTATGCGTTATAAGTCTCATGATGATGTACTCATCATTTCGATAATGGCCATAGGTATAGTGATATTTACATGCAAGAAAGAGACAGCGAGAAATTCGAATAAGTTTGCAATGAAAAATAGGGGGCGCTATAATTTTGCGTTTGGTGCATGTTACGTTATATGTTGCTACACATGAAATTCAGCTAAGATACAGAATTTTTCATTAGAGCTGAGTGGAGGTCTATCTGTCACCAACTTCGAGTAAATTGATCTCACTTGCGATCGCACCGCGCCAGCGATTAAGCCAGAGCAAAATATCTAAAACATTCATCATATTTCATAAACGGTTTGGGATATCAAAATGATATTTTGGCAAATTATGCATGCAAAAGGGGAGTATTTCTCCATATTTATAAATTACAGAGTGCAGCAATCAGTCGTCCTTTTTACATTTTTTTATTATAAAAATCTAAAGAAATCTAAAAATTCCAAAAAACTAAAAAATCTAAAAAGGACGACTGATTGCTGCACTCTATAATTTATAAGTCACATACAGTCGCTCAGCGCATCCACTTTCCGACTGGAAGGTAACCTCATTTCTCTATATTGTTATTGTGCCAAAAGTCATTATCTACCGCAATTTTCCAATAACTACAGACCTTTCCGATGAAAGACTGTAATTTTTAGGGGCCATCTATTGCTGGTGACACGAGAAATGCTACATTACACGTTCGTTTTGTACCAAGGGTGTCCTTGTTCATAAGCTAATTACCTTACTCTTCCTCAGCTCCTCACTTAAAGAACCATATGCATCTGCACAATATGTTTGTGAGATGACACTGTGTGAACTCTGCTGTGTTTTAGCAAGAGAAGCAAATTTTAACGTGGCGGCTAGAGAAATGTGTAAGTTCCACACAAAATTCGCCACCATGACGCTTCGATGAAAGTTACAAAAGGTTAACAAGCCAAGCGAAAATACACTCCTGGAAATTGAAATAAGAACACCTTGAATTCATTGTCCCAGGAAGGGGAAACTTTATTGACATATTCCTAGGGTCAGATACATCACATGATCACACTGACAGAACCACAGGCACATAGTACAGGCAACAGAGCATGCACAATGTCGGCACTAGTACAGTGTATACCCACCTTTCGCAGCAATGCAGGCTGCTATTCTCCCATGGAGACGATCGTAGAGACGCTGGATGTAGTCCTGTGGAACGGCTGGCCATGCCATTTCCACCTGGCACCTCAGTTGGACAGCGTTCGTGCTGGACGTGCAGACCGCGTGAGACGACGCTTCATCCAGTCCCAAACATGCTCAATGGGGGACAGATCCGGAGATATTGCTGGCCAGGGTAGTTGACTTACACCTTCTAGAGCACGTTGGCTGGCACGGGATACATGCGGACGTGAATTGTCCTGTTGGAACAGCAAGTTCCCTTGCCGGTCTAGGAACGGTAGAACGATGGGTTCGATGACGGTTTGGATGTACCGTGCACTATTCAGTGTCCCCTCGACGATCACCAGCGGTGTACGGCCAGTGTAGGAGATCGCTCTCCACACCATGATGCCGGGTGTTGGCTCTGTGTGCCTCGGTCGTATGCAGTCCTAATTGTGGCGCTCACCTGCACGGCGCCAAACACGCATATGACCATCATTGGCACTAAGGCAGAAGCGACTCTCATCGCTGAAGACGACACGTCTCCATTCGTCCCTCCATTCACGCCTGTCGCGACACCACTGGCGGCGGGCTGCACGATATTGGGGCGTGAGCGGAAGACGGCCTAACGGTGTGCGGGACCGTAGCCCAGCTTCATGGAGACGGTTGCGAATGGTCCTCGCCGATACCCCAGGAGCAACAGTGTCCCTAATTTGCTGGGAAGTGGCGGTGCGGTCCCCTACGGCAGTGCGTAGGATCCTACGGTCTTGGCGTGCATCCGTGCGTCGCTGCGGTCCGGTCCCAGGTAGACGGGCACGTGCACCTTCCGCCGACCACTGGCGACAACATCGATGTACTGTGGAGACCTCACGCCCCACGTGTTGAGCAATTCGGCGGTATGTACACCCGGCCTCCCGCATGCCCACTATACGCCCTGGCTCAAAGTCCGTCAGCTGCACATACGGTTCACGTCCACGTTGTCGCGGCATGCTACCAGTGTTAAAGACTGCGATGGAGCTCCGTATGCCACGGCAAACTGGCTGACACTGACGGCGGCGGTGCACAAATGCTGCGCAGCTGGCGCCGTTCGACGGCCAACACCGCGGTTCCTGGTGTGTCCGCTGTGCCGTGCGTGTGATCATTGCTTGTACAGCCCTCTCGCAGTGTCCGGAGCAAGTATGGTGCGTCTGACACACCGGTGTCAATGTGTAACTTCTTATCCGTAGCCCAAGAGCTAGAAGTGGCCTCCTGAAATGCACTGGAAGTGTGTGTATAGCGAATGTGCACGTACGCAATAGTCCATTGTGACGCAGGACAAGTCTCCAGTTTTTGCTCAGCGCCGCGGCGACCCGCAGAGCGGCGTCGTGTAGTTTCACGTCACAAAAAGGACGCTCGCCATCGCGGAAGCCTGCGCGAGGTCCACGGGTCCACTCCCAAACAAATGACAGCCGTAAATCAGAGCGGCGGGCGACCGCGCGTGTAAAGAGGCGCAGTTAAAAAGTTGCTGGACCGTTACGAAATAAATTTTATGACTTCCTACGCCGAGAGCCAACTGAGCTGTTTGGGGCTCATGAAAACAAAAGCCGCATTCCGGGAGAGGATACACCTGGGCGCGCTTGCGTCATGTCTTGAAGCTGGTGATTCACGGCGCTAACTCCTCGGCACAGCAAACTACGTGATGGTTTTTTACGCCCCCAGCACACCGAAGCAAACGATTGCACGAGAGATCAGAAAACGAAGTGCATGTGAGATCTGGGTACCTTATATAACGCATGATATTCTCCTGCCTAGCTAACCTCTCTATGTGGATCATCAAATATCATCTCAAGTGACTCGTACTATAATCACCATGCACTCAGAAAATATGTCAAAGCCACTGCCATACCATACCGCTGAGCATTCAAACAATGAGCCTATGTTATTGTGGTGAGCAACGTGAAAGTTTTTACTCCTGGACATGATTTAGCCTAAGAGTGGACAGCCATTATGGCTCCGGTGTAAAAGCCCTGTAAATATTCTTTTTTTCCTAAAATTTTACCGATGAATGAAAAAAGCACGGTCTTACTACTGTTAATGAAACTTAAGGAAGTAAGCAGGCTTTCATAGTGCAACGGATTATACAGCATGATTCAAAAGTAACTGTACACACTTCGTCAGTGTAATGTATCCATCAAATTAAGAGTAAAATATTAAATAAAGTGTTGCCTGAAATTGCTCTATTTCCGGGTTATGATGGATACTGTCATTGGTTGTAGGCATTACATCATGGACCTGTACTGGCTTTTGGCGTATGGTGTTCGCCTGTATATCGACTGATGTTGCTTTGTACACCCCTCTACAATGCTCCGTTGACTCTGGGATGAAATGCCTTCGTTTACTTGACTTTGGTGAGATCCGTTGTACTCTATGACTCTGTTGTAATGTAGCAGCACCATGTACATTCATTCTGTCGGTCGCTCGTAGATTGCAATCATTTTGTACGATAGAATGGCCTACCAGTCAAACGGTAAATACGCGACTGTGTACCTCCCTTACGGTGCAACTGGAGGCGATGCATACGCAGCAAGACGGTGTATGGAAATGTTTCCAAACAGAAGAGTACCAAACTATCAGACTTTCACAGCTGTGGACAAGCGTTTAAGGGAATATGGGCATTTGGGGTGTGCCAAGGACAGGCTGGTTTGAGTGTTGAGAATATCCTGAAAGTGGCACAAGAAGATCCGACCATAAGTACCCGGCCATTATAGGAGTTCCTCGAACAATTGTATGGCGCCTCATTCGGGGACAGCAATTCCACCCACTTCGGCTGCAGAACTCGAGCGCCATACTGCTGATCCACTGTTCGGTCGTCGGGTACTGTCTACGGATGAGAATCGTGCGGGAATCGCCAATGCTCGTAACATGCTCGTGTGTGCTTATGACAATCCTCGTATGAGTACAGTACCAGGATATCAACATCGTTTTGCAGTGAACATGTGGTATAGTTTAGTCGTCAATCGGTTAGTCGGACCGCATATTATTCCACAGTACCTGACTGACAGTGTGTCGACAGATCTTGGAACATAAATTGGGTGGTCTGCATCATGTGGTTCCACTCGCTACACAAACGAACATATGACTTACGTACCACGATGCTCCTGCACATTTCATTCGGGAGGCAAGAGAGTATCTCAATGTTGCTTATCCCGGTAAGTGGATAAGTTGTGCAGGACTAGTTGCTTGGCGCACCAGATCTCCGGATCTTAAGCGGTCTCGATGAGCTCGTTTATGGTGTTGCAACTGAGTATGTAGCACAACTCTAGCACCGAACTGAAAATGGCTGTGCTGGAGTGAACAGAGTAAGCAACATTCCAAGAGGAGTAAGACGTGGAGCACGTCACTAAAAATATAAATAAATGTCGTGTGACTAGGGCCTCCCGTCGGGTAGACCGTTCACCGGGTGCAAGCCTTACGATTTGACGCCACTTCGGCGACTTGCGCGTCGATGGTGATGAAATGATGAAGTTCAGAACAACACAACACCCAGTCCCTGAGCGGAGAAAATCTCCGACCCAGCAGGGAATCGAACCCGAGCCCAGAGGATTGATATTCTGTCGCGCTGACCACTTTTTTTTTTTTTTGGTTTAATCTCATTTTTGCTCTATATTGGTCGATGGATTTGTTCGTTGCGGACGTCCATGACAGCCGTTGAGGTTCCTTGTCGATCTGTTCACTCAGTTTATTTTTTATTTTTTTATTACAGAGGGCTGCTAACCCGCTGACCGAACACGCTGAGCTACCGTGCCGGCTATCACACAGTTACCGGGGGCTGACGCACGTCGCTGTCTTTGTCTACATGAATGTCATTTTGAACACTTTCTGGGGTAAAGGTACAGAATGCAGTCGTATTGAATTTCGGGTCCCTTGATGACGTTACTTTTGAGGGAAATTAATTTTATTTTTTTTGTGGTGCACTTGCGCTCCCTACTATACTGCATATCTCGGAAATAATGACATTTCAGACATAATTTAATTTGACATTATTCTCTTATTCAGATGTATACCTTGTAAAGTTTTCATATGCTTTTTGCCATTGTAATTGTTCCACCTTTCCTGTACTGGGACAAAGATGAATGAGCACGCTCCGCGAGCAGTGAATAAGACGCTTGAATCAATGTTTAAGTTTTATCTGGTGTTCGCTTGCTCCCCAGCGCTGGTGCGTTCTTATTAAAAGCATAGCAGGGAGCAGCTGAGATTTTAGACAAGGGGATTTGATATTTGTGTATCTGAGGGAAGTTATCTGGAATACTTTATTACGGAGGTGACAACTTGTTTATAACGTTATTGCGTCTATTGACAGAAGTTTCTCTTGAGGAATTTTTTAGGATAACTAATACATACACAGAAATGAAACGTTTGTCAGAACTATAACTCAGGGAAATCTTTCTCCCTTAGATAACGAATAATATTGGTGATCAGTATTAATTTGATTTCTTTGTTTCCATTATGTTACAAGTAGAGCAATTACATTAAATATCTGTAATTCTTTTAGTAATGAGAGAATTTTCTAACTGTTAAGGTTTTCTTATGTTATACTGTCTTTCTTGACAATAACCAGTGTTCAAGTTTTAAAGAACGACTTTCTTTCAAATAAAACCGTGTACCATCATTCTTGGTAAAGTTTTGAATATTTTATCGTGTTTACATCGCACCTTACGCAACGAGAAGTCGCAGACAGTTTCTGAAAAGGACAAAACAAATGTTGTAATGAGGAGTTTACTTTTTCTTATCTGCTAAGTTAGCTGATTTGTATATGCTTTCAGTACACTAAACACAGTGCAGGGTGCGCAGCGTAAGGTAAGTTACTTTTACTTCAGGACAGACGTCACTTTGCGTTCTTGTGAGCAAGCAATACACAATCAAAATTTTCAGGTATTGTGCTAATTGAGCAGATGAATTTACAGTGAACAATGTGGGTAATATTAAACAGTTATTTTCTACCAAATTGAGGAGTATTTTATTTCTTGAATGTTTTAAGTCAAACTTTGTACTTCATGTTACGCAACATTCATAACGAACTTCACTGTTGCTGTTGTGGTCTTCAGTCCTGAGACTGGTTTGATGCAGCTCTCCATGCTACTCTATCCTGTGCAAGCTTCTTCATCTCCCAGTACTTACTGCAGCCTACATCCTTCTAAATCTGCTTAGTGTATTCATCTCTTGGTCTCCCTCTACGATTTTTACCCTCGACACTGCCCTCCAATACTATATTGGTGATCCCTTGATGCCTCAACACATGTCCTACCAACCGATCCCTTCTTCTGGTCAAGTTGTGCCACAAACTTCTCTTCTCCCCAATTCTATTCAATACCTCCTCATTAGTTATGTGATCTACCCATCTAATCTTCAGCATTCTTCTGTAGCACCACATTTCAAATGCTTCTATTCTCTTCTTGTCCAAACAATTTATCGTCCATGTTTCACTTCCATACATGGCTACACTCCATACAAATACTTTCAGAAATTACTTCCTGACACTTAAATCTATACTCGATGTTAACAAACTTATCTTCTTCAGAAACGATTTCCTTGCCATTGCCAGTCTAGATTTTATACCCTCTCGATTTCGAGCATCATCAGTTATTTATCTCCCCAAATAGCAAAATTCCATTACTACTTTAAGTGTCTCATTTCCTAATCTAGTTCCCTAAGCATCACCCGACTACATTCGACTACATTGGATTATCCTCGTTTTGCTTTTGTTGATGTTCATCTTATACCCTCCTTTCAAGACACTATCCATTCCATTCAACCGCTCTTCCAAATCCTTTGCTGTCTCTGACAGAATTACAATGTCATCGGCGAACCTCAAAGTTTTTATTTCTTCTCCATGGATTTTAATACCTACTCCGAATTTTTCTCTTGTTTCCTTCACTGCTCGCTCAATATACAGATTGAATAACATCAGGGAGAGACTACAACCCTATCTCACTCCCTTCCCAACCACTACTTCCCTTTGATGTCCCTCCACTCTTACAACTGCAATCTGGTATCTGTACAAATTGTAAATAGCTTTTCGCTCCCTGTGTTTTACTCCTGCCACCTTCAGAATTTGAAAGAGCGTATTCCAGTCAACATTGTCAAAAGCTTCCTCTAAGTCTACAAATGCTAGAAACGTAGGTTTGCCTTTCCTTAACCTTTCTCCTAAGATAAGTCGTAGGGTCAGTATTGCCTCACGTGTCGCAACATTTCTACGGAATCCAAACTGATCTTCCCCAGGTCAGCTTCTACTAGTTTTTCCATTCGTCTGTAAAGAATCAGCGTTAGTATTTTGCAGCTGTGACTTATTAAACTGATAGTTCGGTAATTTTCACATTTGTCAACACCTGCTTTCTTTGGAATTGGAATTATTATTTTCTTCTTGACGTCAGAGGGTATTTCGCCTGTCTCATACATCTTGCTCACCAGATGGTAGAGTTTCGTCAGGACTGGCTCCCCCAAGGCTGTCAGTAGTTCTAATGGAATGTTGTCTACTCCCGGGGAATTGTTTCGACTCAGGTCATTCAGAGCTGTGTCAAACTCTTCACGCAGTATTATATCTCCCATTTCATCTTCATCCATTTCCATAATATTGTCCTCAAGTACATGGCCCTTGTATAGACCCTCTATATCCCCCTTCAACCTTTCTGCTTTCCCCTCTTTGCTTAGAACTGGGTTTCCACCTGAGCTTGTGATATTCATACAAGCGGTTCTTTTCTCTGAAGGTCTCTTTCATTTTCCTGTAGGCTGTGTCTATCTTACCCCTAGTGAGATAAGCCTCTACACCCTTACATTTGTCCTCTACCCATGTCTGCTTAGCCATTTTACACTTCCTGTCGATCTCATTTTTGAGAAGTTTGTATCCCTTTTTGCCTGCTTCATTTACTGCATTTTTATATTTTCTCCTTTCATCCATTAAATTCAGTATTTCTTCTGTCACCCAAGGATTTCTACTAGCCCTCGTCTTTTTACCTACTTGATCCTCTGCTGCCTTCCCTACTTCATCCCTCAAAGCTGCCCATTCTTTTTCTACTGTATTTCTTTCCCCCATTCCTGTCAATTGTTCCCTAATGCTCTCCCTGAAACTCTCTACAACCTCTGGTTCATTCAGTTTATCCAGGCCCCATTACCTTAAATTCCCACCTTTTTGCAGTTTCTTCAGTTTTAATCTACAGCTGATAACCAATAGATTGTGATCAGAGTCCACATCTGCCCCTGGAAATCTCTTACAATTTGAAACCTGGTTCCTAAATCTTTGTCTTACCATTATATAATCTATATGAAACTTCTCAGTATCTCCACGCTTCTTCCATGTATACAACCTTCTTTCATCATTCTTGAACCAAGTATTAGCTCTGATTAAGTTGTGCTCTGTGCAAAATTCTACCAGGCGGCTTCCTCTTTCATTTCTTACCCTCAATCCATATTCACCTACTACGTTTCCTTCTCTCCCTTTTCCTACTGCCGAATTCCAGTCACCCATGGCTATTAAATTTTCGTCTCCCTTCACAATCTGATTAATTTATTTTATTTCATCATACATTTCTTCAATTACTTCATCTTCTGCAGAAATAGTTGGCATATAAACTTGTACTACTGCAGTAGGCGTGGGCTTCGTATCTATCTTGGCCACAATAATGCGTTCACTATGCTGTTTGTAGTAGCTTACCCGCATTCCTATTTTCCTATTCATTATTAAATCTACTCCTGCATTACCCCTATTTGATTTTGTGTTTATAACCCTGTAGTCACCTAACCAGAAGTGTTATTCCTCCTACCACCGAACTTCACTAATTCCCACTATACTGTATCTTACTTTAACCTATCCATTTCCCTTTTTAAATTTTCTAACCTACCTGCCCGATTAAGTGATCTGACATTCCACGATCCGATCCGTAGAACGCCAGTTTTCTTTCTCCTGACAACGACATCCTCCTGAGTAGTCCCTGCCCGGAGACCCGAATGGGGGACTATTTTACCTCCGGAATATTTTACCCAAGAGGACGCGATCTTCATTTAACCATACAGTAAAGCTGCATGCTCTCGGAAAAAATTACGGCTTTGGTTTCCCCTTGCTTTCAGCCGTTCGCAGTACCAGCAAAGCAAGGCCGTTTTGGTTAGTGTTACAAGGCCAGATCAGTCAATCATCCAGACTGTTGCCCTTGCAACTACTGAAAAGGATGCTGCCCCTCTTCAGGAACTACATGTTTGTCTGGCCTCTCAACAGATACCCCTCCGTTGTGGTTGCACCTACGGTTCGGCTATCTGTATCGCTGAGGCACGCAAGGCTCCCCACCAACGGCAAGGTCCATGGTTCATGGGGGGGACGTACTTCATTATTGAGATACATTAGTTTCTTTTGGAATTTATTTAGATTTATTTTCATTATTTCGTCCAGCATTTCAGTTAAAGTTTTGTTCCATGACAGTGCTCACATGCGCATCACAGGGTCAACCGACAGTCAGTACTGCTCAGCAGTTCAGTACAATTTCTAAAGCACACGTTACACGACGGGGAAGTTTTTGAGAAGAGACAATTGAGAATTTTCGTTTACAGGTAAATTTATTTAGAAAGCATGCAACATTACAACCACGAAATGTGTCAGTTATTTTTGAATCACACTGTAAAAGGTGTTTGGAACGTAAGCTAGACAAAATTATCGCCAAGATCTTGGACGTTCCCAATGCAACACCTAAGTATAACTGCGTCTGTTCTTGTGGAAAAGACGTTTGTAACATAGATTTGACTGCCCTTTGTATTCCTAAGGCCTATCAGCAAGAAACATGAGTAAAATAAAACGTCTCGATGTATTAGTTGGTTGCAGCACATGTATTTAAGTTCTCTGCAACTCGCGACTTACCTTAATTAGACTGAAAATTATCTAGAAAACTAGCAGATACTTCATCTGCTGAAGGCAGTTTGTAATATATATTCCACTGAAGCCAGATCATTTGTAGTAAGCTGTGATCGGTTCCGCTGCTGCCGCGAACGAAGACCAAATGAGTACATGTGATGTTGACCATTAGAGGTCGTGAAACTGTAAAGTGATATCAGGAGGAAATTAATTTATGAAAGGTATTAAATTAACTTCAATTATTATCAAAAACACAAAATTCTATGAACAGTAAATAAGAAAACTCTCAACCATACCACGTCGATGTACAGTACCACATATTCAGAATAAACAGAAAATTTATCCCACAAACTCTTTAATCCAAGTAATACTATTTAGTGAGTAAGCTTAACGTGAAAGTCGATCTATAACCAAGAATGACTTAATGAAAGATCGATATTGATCCTTGCATAATCAGACGAAGCCACACACTGACAAAGAGACTAACTTTGCACACATGGAGACATAGTTTTACTAGAAAACCATGTAAAAATGTAACGACGCCGCCAATGCAGTACAGACAAGCAACACACTCACCAGAATTCCTAGAAGTTGCAACATAGAAAGGCCCATCTAAAATTATTGATGAAACCAACTGCCTAAACTTCCAGTAAGTTGTTATAGGAAGGAAGTGTGCCGTGTCTCACGTCAAGAGGGCCAGCCGAACTCTAATATAGGCCACCTACAGACTGATTGGTTGACAAAAAGTACTGCTCGCAAATATGTGACGAAACGAAAGATGAGACTGCGCTTGCAGACGAAAGTATTAACTGTGACGTCTGTGCGTCCTACAAGTGACTCTCAGATCGTGCATTGGCACGTAACATGAAAAACGTTTCTGACAGGCCCCTTTCAGAATTCGTCGGACGATACTGCAGTGCCTGTATTATTCTGAATTACGATGCCAAGTAATTCAGTTTGACACAGGTACTGCCGACACCACGCAAGATACTTTCGAGTAAAATGTCTCATCTGTACGAGAACACACATAGTGGATGTACGAGTACACCTTGAAGACCCAAGGTTGACGACATACGGAAGCTCGGGTCTGGCCGTGAGTCATGCACGGGTAGCCGGATGGCAAGACGACTGCTCGCTGTAAGCTGGAAATACATCTCCGATCCCCAGTCCGGCACAAATTTTCACTGTCGTCATTCCACTCTACAGCTGATACTCATCTTCGCAAATTGCGAATACGTGTAATGTATTCTATCGTACGTTCCTTTTTTTTTTTTTTTTTTTTTAACCGTCGTACTTCCATATGTTATGAACAATGAAGTGCCTCCTTAAATCAGTTCGTGAATTATCTTCGTGATTTCTAGGCCTCATCATTATACATTTCACTTATTTTCTTTGGTTTCAAAAAATATTCTGTATTAATTGAGAAATTAATTATATTTTGAAATGAAAACGGCTATGGTCTAATATGTGAGATAAAACTACTTCAGAAAAATCACTCAAAATTCATGCAGAAATTGCGGTAACTCAATGCCAAAAACTTGAAAAAATCGCCTTAAAGGTCATCGGAACAGTTGCAGAAATTGTTCCTCTAAAAAGATCTGTAAAACATAGATGCTGGAACTGAGGACTTGATAGACCTATGAGTAATAGAATGTACAGTAAGTATCACAGTTCTGTACGTGATTTCGATGGCCCATATTACATGCTAAAAAATCTTGTTTTTCATTACATTTTAATTTTAACTTAATCTAATTTATTTCTTCTTGTTAAGTACACGTTATTCAGCCCCATATTAGCCTTCTCAATAACTTAAGTTAGTAGTGCCATCTATTGTGTTTTCGTTGTATGAGCGCAGCTGTAGGAGGCCATCCACCATTTTGTAATTCCAGCGCCAATGCCGGTTAGACTCCTTCGCTGTTTGGCATCCAGGCCAACATTTACGTGTGGCTCTAAGCTATCGTCTACTGCCTGTTATGACACTTCAAAGGTATTTGTAAATATTCATTAGTTTTCTTTACTAGTTTGTTACACCTTGTTTCCGCTGTGGCTGTCAGCTGATTTCTCAAATTTTTTGTCTAGGTCCTCATAGTCCCGTTTTCATCCAGACGGTTGTGTGTGTGTGTGTTTCTGTGTGTGTGTGTGTGTGTGTGTGTGTGTGTGTCTGTCTGACATAGAACCCCGGCAATCGGTTCAGTGTATTTGACACTTTAACGTGAGTGTTATTTGCGGTTTTGATTAATCGTTTCCTGCAGCTCAGAACCTTGTCTTACAATGTTCATGCGATAGTTTTTCAATCAGCCTTCTTTTTCCTTTTAAATAGTCTGATGATGCCTAACCATGGCGAAAAGCGTTGTTTTCAGATACATATGACTTTACAACAGTGACTGTTTTGTTTTTAACATCATCATGATAACCTCTCGCTGTATCAGTCAGCGATGGAATGGAATGCATACTACAGTTCATACGTTGTGCCTGTGAATGGAGCCTACCGAAGTCACTAAGTGGATTGGCAACAAGTGTGGAGCCAGTGCGGCGGATTCTCTGAGGTCAATCAGGGTGGAACAAGAGCTGACTGGTAGGCGGCATGACACGTGTCTTGCAGCCGTCTCCGTGACGGATGGACCTCCGCTTCAGAGGCCGGAATAGCGCGGCACTGCGGTCACTGCCGCCCAAGCATTCCACGTCGGTGTATGCAGGTAAATGCACCGTACGAAGCAACACCTTGGCGCTGTTACTCCTCTGATGTCCCCCACCCTCATCGAGTGGGGCATTTTTCTCATTATACCATGTGCACTGAAATGCGTTAAGAATATAGAGTGATTTTGTAAATGAGAGTCGCCGGTGTGGCTGGAAAGCTGCATGTTTGTGGCTGTTTGGGTGCCAGGACTTTGCAGGAATTACTGTATCAGCAGCTATGCTTTATCTGTAAATGCTAAAGACCAACAGTATGTCCATGCTGTTTATCCGCATTTATATAAAAAAATAAGGCTCTGAGCACTATGGGACTTAACATCTCTGGTCATCAGTTTCCTAGAACATAGAACTACTTCAAACCTAACTAACATAAGGACATCACACACATCCATGTCCGAGGCAGGATTCGAACCTG
The DNA here is from genome assembly GCF_023897955.1 of Schistocerca gregaria. Classification (NCBI taxonomy): domain Eukaryota; kingdom Metazoa; phylum Arthropoda; class Insecta; order Orthoptera; family Acrididae; genus Schistocerca; species Schistocerca gregaria. The sequence goes on from NC_064921.1 coordinate 190,272,323, forward strand.
CGACCGCACAGCTGACCTCAGAAGTTAAGTCTCATAGCGCTCAGAACCATTTTTTTGTATTTTATAATACCAACAACATATCAAAATTTTTATTCAATAGTACATAAAAAATGCAGCCCTTGGCACGGAGTGGTGTATATAAAATCATTTGCAACCAGTGCGAAAAAGTGTATACTGGTCAGTCAGGCAGACCAATGGCAGTTAGGCTATGTGAACACGAGAAGCTGGAGATTAAGAAAGAATGATTAGACCTTTGGTGAACATTTTAGCAGAAAACTATCCACACGATGCAGAATGTGAAGTTCTACAGCCCATTAGAAAAAGAAAAATGATGACCCTACTGGAAATAATAGAAATCAACAAAAACATTCCCCAGAATGCCAACCTTGTATTAAATGATCGAGCTCAATTTGCATTTTCTCCTTCTTAAATGAACACTTCCTTACAAATATTATATTAAAACTGTAAATTCTTTTTATTTCACTCCATTTGATACATTTATCTCAACATGAAAACTTTGTTTACGCCCTTCTTTAATTAATGTAATGATATTAATGTTTTTCTATGTAAACAAATCGTCATTTTCGTATCTTCTATAAAAATACTATCTTCGTAAATCTCACATCATGTTTATCTACGTGTGCCACAGCCAGTTGTTACCTGAAGATGGCCTGAGAAGCCGAAAGCCGGTTCTTGAAAAAAGAAATAAAATTTTGCAGAGCATTAGGGGACGGCCAGGGTGGCCGAGCGGTACTAGGCGTTACAGTCTGGAACCGCTCGACCGCTGCGGTCGCAGGTTCGAATCTCGCCTCGTGCATGGATGTGTGTGATGTCTTTAGGTTAGTTAGGTTTAAGTAGTTCTAAGTTCTAGGGAACTGATGACCTTCGAAGTTAAGTCCCATTGTGCTCAGAGCCATTTTTTTTAACATTAGGAAGTGTTTTCCTTTTTAATATTATTCTCTTGTTTTTGTTTCGGCGATCATCTCTCCCTATGTGCGTTGGCGACATTAAAGTTGTTTCACATCACACTTGTTTTAATGAATGCCACCCAAATTCGTTTATCATATCCGTGACACTTTCTCGCTTATTTCGATTTATAGAAAGTGAGCTGCCCTTCTTTGGAGTTCGGATGTACTCCGTCAACCTTATCCGGTAAGGATCCCATAGTCCACAACATTACTGTAGTAGAAGATGGACAGGTGTAGTATATGCAATCTCTTTAAGTGTTCTGACAATACGACATAGATTTGGTTCGCCTTTGCCACAACTTTTTCTATTTGATCGTTCCAGATTAATTTGTTCGTAATTGTAATTCCTAAGTATTCAGTTGAACTGAAAACGTTTAAATTTGTGTAGTTTATCTTGTAATCGAAATTTAATGTATTTATTTTCGTACTCATGTGGTTAACATCACACTTTTGCTTATTCAGAGAGAACTGCCACTTTTCGCACCATTCACATATCTAGTCCAAGTAATTCTGGAATCCGATTTAACCATCTGATGACTTAACTAGACGGTAAATGACAGCACCATCTGCAAACAATCTAAAAGGGCTGCTAAGATTGCCTCCTGAATCGTTTATTTAAATTAGGAGCAGCAGAGGGGCTATAATATTTCCCTGGGGAAAGCCAGATAACACTTCTGTTTCACTCGATTACTTTCAGTTACTCCGAGTTGCGAAGTTTCTTATAAAAAATCACGAATGATGTCGCAGAACTGAGAGGATGCTTAGTAGGCACACAATTTGATTAGCAGTTTCTTGTGAGGAACGGTGTCTATACCTTCTGGGAATTAAACTCGGGTGGAGACCGGAAGATGTGCCTACCACAATTATTTCTCCACATTATCTCCCTCAACCTCTGTGCACTTTACCGATCTCTAGACAGGCTTCTAATTCCATCCTGGAAGAATCCCAGTGGCATTGCGCACATCCATCCTTGCACCGCGTCCCCAACTTCGTCATGCCACGAAGAGATTACTTCACGCGGACACGCCTTCATAGGTCCAAAAAATGTGCGAATGACTCGGAAATAGGTCAAGACTGTACAGTGGGTGCTCCAGACGCTCAAAAACATGATTTTGAAAGCACTGAAATTTTTGCCCAGCTGCATCACATGAAGCGAAATCCCATCTTTTCTCTGAGCTTTTATTTTAGGTTTCACGTTTCGCAGTAGCTCTCAGTATCTGTCACTCTGCACCTTTCTGCCTTTGCATGTGTAATGAATCAGCGGCAGACCTCTCATCTCTCAAAACACAGCCATCATCTACTTTCCCGCACAACCTCCCCTTGTGAACTGTTTGCTGAAGGTGAAGATGGTTGTTTCGACACCTTTCTATGTCGCTTATTCTCTAATGCATAGTGATGGACACACATCTCATCCGCCTCTACTTCTGAGAAAAACACCCTTTGCCGCACACACACACTCGTCCACTTTTAAAGTCATATATTGGCTCGTAACCGAAATATTATTTTTACCATACTGTAGCTATATTCTGCGAATGAACTGCGTTTCTTCGTTGTTTTAGTCCTATTTATTCCTGGGTCCATACGAAAACGAGGCAGTCACAACAAATCATTGCGAATAGAACTGTTCACCGAGCCAACACATATAACGAAAAGTCATTGTAACTACACAACTGGAGGAAACTTTTTATACTGGACCATATACTAACGTTTCCTTGCGGGAGAAATGATTGTTTTACACCACCGTATAAAGTGTTGTATACCTAATTTTTTTCTACACAACGTCTGTGGAACAGAAATAGAACAAGATGGAGAATACTCGTTGTTTCTAAGTTGAAATATGGTTCACTTTGCTTTCATAGCAACTTTCTAACACGGCTGTTGAACCACGGTGGATCTTTCCCTACCCTAGCAATCTCATTCAGCATATTGTACAATGATTTTGAATTTTAAGCATATGTGCTCCACAAAATCATCTGCAGAGCTGAAAAACTGCGTTTACTTCACACATGCTCCACAGTTTGTTTTCTGTTACTCTTGCTATATAAAAATACTTTCCTAACTTTCTGAACACTGTCGTTTCCGCCTAGAGCCATTGCTTCATAGCACCCTATGTTCACTGATTCCCTCGCCTCATTAATTGCACGTATTAGGCAAACCACTTGCATCATTACCGCTTTGCTGGGTAGTGTAACCACATTTAGGTCTTGTAACAGTCAGTGGAAAGTATGTCCACTCCAGACTAAGTGACAAAACATGGGTATGAAGTGGCGCTATTCAATCATTGGATAACATTGGAAGATGCGTTTTATTGGTTTACCGTGTCCCAGGAAAGTACTGCGTGGTGACAAACAGTATTCAAATACGTAGTTGTAAATATTCCCTCGTTTAGAATGGCAAGTTTGGAGGCTATCGAAACATGGGTCTTGATATACAGCTTGCCTGTATAGAATCCGTTCCAGGTATCCCTCATTACTGGTGCTTCAGCGGAGGCTTCTCATTCTCCACTGCAAACTGAATTCTGGTTAGTGCTGAAGTGATTTATGAGTACCTGCAGTAGATGTTCGTCGTACCTCTGTACGGTAAATGTAGCGCTGTTTCTCTTGCACAACTCTGTGGATTTTATACAGAGCTGAATTCTGTGCCTTTCGAGCGAAAGAAGAAAGCCGTCGAACCACCGGGCTCTCTAAGGTCTCTTCTTGCTGCGTGCAGGCTCCTGCATTCCACTCCCAACAGCGACAGCCGGTTGTTAGGCATTGACGTCATCACAGAAGATAAAGTTCACCATTTAATTGGAGTCTCGTAGCAGCGCTACGTGAATGATGAACCTACGTGTCCTGACGACTGAATAATTCGGTTTGACGATTTTATGCATATCGTGCTACATAGCTACTGATAAATTCGCAAATAAATTTGTTCCTGCGTGACAACTGCTAATTAAGTTACCGCCATTAAACGCACTTATGATGGTACTGTTTCGATCAATTAATTTTCTACGATTTATTATCATACAGTATACAAAAGAAAAAGAGACACTATTCTTACAGATGTACGACTTGCACTGTAAGTTACAGGTCCATGTCAAATTCTTAAATCGTTAGATATAGTGCAATTATGAGTTTTGGCGTACTAGATCAACAACGTAAAAAAAATCCCGTCAGATTAAAAACGTTAATGTAAAAGTGACATTTTTAACATCCTAAATCGATATAGTTACCCGTGCATTGGAGCTAAACATGTACCTGTAAATGAATTATTGTTTGTTGTGGTCTTCAATCCGAACATGGTTTGGTACAACCTGCATACATTTCACTGCTTACTGTATCCAACCTGGAAACAACCTTCGACAATATAAAATGATGCAATATGTTCGAAATTCCGAGAAAAACGGTAGTAAGCTATAGGGAATGACGTATAATGTAGAACATGTTTAGGAAGCAAAAGGGACCAATAAGACTGGAAGACCAAGAATGAAGTGTTCGAATTAAAAAGGGTGTGAGACAAGGATGTAGTCTCTGCTCTTACTGCTCAGTACACAAATCAAACAGGCAGTAATGAAAGTAAAGAAATGCTTCAAGACAGGGTTAAATTTCAGTGTGAAATGATTAACTGTCAGAATAGTTGATGACATTACTATCCTCAGTGAAAGTAAAGAGTAATTACACGACGTGTTGGAAAAAATGAAGCAAGGACATAAAAAGCAAATCAGAGCAGACAATTATGGCAATCCTGGCCAAGAGAGACCTGCTAGTATCAAATACTGGCATTAGTCTGAGGGCGCAATTTTCGAGAATGAACGCTTGGAGCACAGCATTGTATAGCAGTGAATCACCAACTGTGGGAAAACCGGAAAAGGACGGAATCGAAACCTTCCAAGAGTGCTGCTACAGAATGATGTTGAAAAGTAGACGGACTGATAAGATAAGTAATGGGAAGGTTGTCGCAGAATCAGCAAAGAACGAAGCTTATGGAAAACACTTACAAGAAGGGACAAGATAACAGGACATGTGTTAAGACATCAGGGAATAACCTCCAAGGGACGAAACGGAGCTGTACGGCGTAAGAACTGTAGAGGAATACAAACATCGGCACGAATCCAATAAGTAATCTAGAAGTAATCCCTTTGCAATTGTTTCTTTCCGCCATTCTCTCCATTACCAAAGCTATGATTCCTTATACTTCAAGATGTGTCCCAATAATCGATCCCCTCTTGTAGTCAGATTGTGTCATAAAATTCTCATTTTCCCATTTCTGTTAAGTTATATTCCTAAATATAAATAACAGAACATCAAACAGCTAATTCGTGTATGGCGTTTACAATTAGCATAGCGAAAAGCTCTCCAACTGACTGTTAGGCACTTTTCACAGAAGAACAGCTGTTGCCTGGCAATGTGTTTTTTGGGGTAACTGCTGTACAAATGGGACTGCGACCCATTAAGAGTACTTCAGCTTCCTCACCACTCACATAATCCGATAAGTGTCGACACGTCTTCTGGCTATCTGAAGTAGTTTAAGTGGAAGTAGTTCAATCAATATGTAAGAAAATGTGAAGAAGAAAATATCAGGTACATCTTACCAACAAATTACACGATGAGAATGCAGCCTTTCGTGTTGCTTGTCGAGGTTTCCAAACAGTACTTAAGCTATTTCCGAATGTCAGCAACCTCATGTGGAAACTTACTAAACAATATATAACGTCCCGTCGACATGAAGGACGAAGCACAAGTTCAGATAGTGCCAAGGATGGGAATGGAAATCGGCCGTGCCCTTTCATAAATACCATCCTGGCGCTTGTTTGGAAGGATTTAGGGAAATCACGGAATATCTAGATCTTGTTGGTCGCACTAGGATTTGGACAGTCGTCCTTCAGAATGCCAGTCTAGTGTGCAATATGTGTTCGGATTACAACGTTCCGTAAACCATTTTATCCGTGAAAGTAGGGGAATGTGACTTCCCTATCAAGATAAAAAGTATTTTCAAAGCTTTGCTATATTCTTTAAACAGTAATCTATGATATAATATAACCCAAACGTAAAGCGTCCACAGAGCATGCAAAACAACACAAAATCGAAACATTATGCGCGACTGTTCGACTACATTCGGAATATCTGTTACCGTAACGCATAATGGAACTACAATTAGACCATCGTGAAGCTGCAAGATATAAGAGCTTCAAGTTTTTTAATGGCCTCGCTTCACAAAAACTGGCTAAGAAATTTCCTTAGAAACGAAAGCTAAAGCATAGTGCAGAAGCTCGCACGTGATAGTTGCCCCGTGTGAACGACGCAATTGTTCGTAATGTACGTTGTGCAGTCCTCTACACGGTACATCGCCAAGGATAAAATTTATCTTTGTTTCTGTCACTGTGTTTCATGATAGTGTCCCTACGTGATTGGTTCTATAAGCTTCTACAAAAATTCTATTGCATAGCAATATGTTGCCGGTAATAGTTGCCTTCGTGTGACAATCACGTCAATGCCAGAATAAGCTAAAGTATTATCAGGATAATAGTTTCTTCTTTGTATGTCAATAGGTATTAATTTGAGGTAGTTTTTGTACATGTAGCTTTTTAAAATACTAGTGGTTTGCGTTTTCCGTGGAAGTGGGTAAAATGAAAAAATGCTTTGCTTTCGACGCGTTATCCACCTACGGAATTTCACCCAAACGGTGAGAGGTTATAAGCAGTCTGCTTCATAGTTTTCAAAAGCTACGAGCTTAGATACTGAATTCAGATTTGGGAGTACTTCTCTTAACGATGAGCCACGTCAAGGTATCATGCATACATGAAACCGTTGAGGAACGTCACAGTACGCTGTTGCGAGATAGGCGGTTAAGGGTAAAATAAAAGGGACGCCAAACAAATATTAGAAGAAAAAGTTTTTGTGCATTTTAAATGTGGCCGAAAGATGAGAAATCTGGGAGGAGGCGACCGCATTTGTGGAGTTCAGCAGATAGGCGTATGTCTTAAATTCTTTAATGATACCAGGACAGTTTTGAGAAAAATCCTTGTGGCTCTGGACGACACGTGCAAACACACACCCCACTGGATACCAGCGACCAAAAGAGTAATCAAAGTAGTGCACCCATTTGTTCAAAAAGTCTCCGAGACTGGATTAACGAAACACAGATAAAATTTAAGATAATGGTTTTAACGCTTCAGGTGCTCCACATCCCTCCCACTTGAATACACCGCACAGAACGTTCATAAGACCATGTAAAAATGTCAGGAAAGGCCTCCTTTGGTGCCTTGTTCAACTTGCGCATCGCATTGACTTGAATATCGGTTATGTCATCAAAGCGTTTACTATTTCTGCACTTTATTGTTTTTTGTTAGGTTCTAATAACACCAAGTCTTGTCATTCCTATTTGCTTCTCAGAAAGTAACTGTCAGCGTTTTGTGTTTGTGTTTAGTCACGGCTGGCGTCCACGAGTCGTCGTTTATGTTCGGGTACCGTGGTGTGCGAGACAAACTTTGCACGCACTTCTATGTTCTTCAAAACATCCTGTAGACTGTCTAAAAACGCTTGATTTAGAGAGGATGTTGCACTGCGATGTATGGCACAACGATGTTAACACACTACGGCCGCACGTGCCCTGCTTAACACTAACTGCTCGTAACTGATTGGTCGAGTGGAGCTCTGTTATTTACAGTTGTTAGTTGAAGCAGCCACAGTACTTACTACGCCGACTTCGCTTATACGCCAGGCGTAAAGTCAGCCTGGAAATTTTTGGATGGATGGTGTACGTGTATGTAACTATCCCTGCATCAAAATGAAAGGATAAAACTACTGGATGGAGGAGATATCGCTATTATTAGTTACTTTACAAAATATAAACAGTGAGCAATGAATACCGTGTAACTATTCTTGACCAACTCGATGGAAAATATCCTGAAGTACAAAATGAAAAGAACTGAGTCAGTACAATGGAGCTCCTCGACAAAATGCTATGGCAATGTGAAACCTGAGGTATCTTATGCGTGACCTGTAGCAACACCCATCACGATACTAACGTTTATCTCTCTAATTATTTTCAGAAATAAAGAAATTTGTGGCCGGAAAACATTTTGCGAGCGACGAAAGGGGCACAATAGTTTCAGAAGGGAAAACTGACACATTTGGATATGAAGTGTTTTAAGACGAGCCATTTTGTCTCGGTATCTTCGGCTGTTGTTCGATTAACGATTTTTGTGACATTTCGCTAGCTCTAGTAGCTGATACTGTTTAAGACTCACCCTCCATTGCTGGTGGCGGCCGAAGATCCCGATACAAAAGCCAATAGGTAACAGCTCAGGGCCAACAAGCGGCCACGAAACCCTCAACAGTATTGTACATTCATAGGTGATTTGGCCCCTTAGATTTTTCTCTTATCCATACATCTGAAAAAGTTGCATACTGAAAAATTTTCGACGCCAAATTAAAATGTCATTCCAGTCCCAGATGGGTATTTCGTAGACTCTGTAGAAAGGCAATTGAGATATGGAATGTGCTTGTTCTCCCCTGTCCATAATGTTCATTTTTAACTCATGTGGCGGCTTGCATGCAGCAAAGATTAGATTAGATTAGATTAGATGAGTTGTAATAGGTAGCCATACATTGCGGGACCCAGTTTGTAGAACGTACATTACTGTGCCAGGTGTCTCAGAAGTCTTTCCCTGATTGCAAGCATTCACAAGGCATCAAATATGGCACATAGCCAAATACATTTTATCTTTAATTGGATATGACATATTCAAGTTTCTGTGTGCATACATACTCACTCTCACTTTGTTTGTTACTGGGCGCGATGACATTACACCAACGGAACCAGAGACCATTTGCAAATAACATGTACTCAAACCATAAAAAGTCCAATATGTCCACTGATATAACGAGACACAGTCCAGAAAAAATTGCAGGCGGCATACCGTAGTTACAAAAAGTCAAAAGCATCCAAATGTGGTATGCCAACTTTAAGGAAAGAGGGGGCGTCTGTAAGCTTACTGCAACAGACACGCCTGAAGCTAGTGCCTGCCAATTCAGACAGCGAGAGACTCCTTCGTGAGAAGTCCAAAGAAATATTTGATTCTTGTAATATATGGTGACTGTCAACGGTATGTCGCCTACAATTTTCTCTGGACTGTTTTTGTTGAATGTGTCTCGTGATACCAGAGGACACAACGGGATTTCTCCTAGTGTGAGTACATGTTTCCAAATGGCGTCGGATTCCGCTGTTACGCCAGTGGCTCTGAAACAAAGTAACAGAAAGTACATATGTACATAAAATATTTAATATGTCATCGCAGTTCAAGATAAAGGCTATTTGTCCCATATTCTGCGCCTTATGGATGTTTGTTACCAGGTAAATATTTCTGGGACACACTTTATTATATGCATATTCTAAGGACACCCTACTAGAGAGATGATGCATGTAGGTCAATCGATACATAAAAAAAAAAAAAAGAATTGGTCCAGTGTTCGTGAACGCTTTACAGGCCCCCCGACCCCCATATGCAGACAACTTAGTGTTAAACGTGTCCAACTTAAGTACACTACTGGCCATTAAAATTACTACACCAAGAAGAAATGCAGATGATAAACGGGTATTCATTGGACAGATATATTATACTAGAACTGACATGTGATTACATTTTCACGCAACTTGGGTGCATATATTCTGACAAATCAGTACCCATAACAACCACTTCTGGCCGTAATAACGGCGTTGATACGCCTGGGGATTGAGTCAAACAGAGCTTGGATGGCGTGTACAGGTACAGCTGCCCATGCAGCTTCAACACGATACCACAGTTCATCAAGAGTAGTGACTGGCGTATTGTGACGAGCTAGTTGCTCGGCGACCATTGGCCAGACGTTTTCAATTGGTGAGAAATCTGGAGAATGTGCTGGCCATGGGAGCAGACAAACATTTTCTGTATCCAGAAAGGCTCGTACAGGACCTACAACATGCGGTCGTGCATTATCCTGCTAAAATGTAGGGTTTCGCAGAGATCGAATGAAGGGTAGAGCCACGAGTCGTAATACATCCGAAATGTAACGTCCGCTGTTCAAAGTGCCGTCAATGCGAACAAGAGGTGACACAGACGTATAACCCATACCATCACGCCGGGTGATACACCAGTTCACCGCGATGTCGCCAAACACGGATGCGACCATCATGATGCTGTAAACAGAACCTGGATTCATCCGAAAAAATGACGTTTTTCCATTCGTTCACCCAGGTTCGTCGTTGAGTACACCATCGCAGGCGCTCCTGTCTGCAGTGCAGCGTCAAAGGTAACCGCAGCCATGGTCTCCGAAGTGAAAGTCCATGCTGCTGCAAACGTCGTCGAACTGTTCGTGCAGATGGTTGTTGTCTTGCAAACGTCCCCATCTGTTGACTCAGGGACCGAGACGTGGCTGCACGATCCGTTACAGCCATGCGGATGTCTGTCACCTCGACTGCTAGTGATACGAGGCCGTTGAGATCCAGCACGGCGTTCCGTATTACCCTCCTGAACCCAGCGATTCCATATTCTGCTAGCAGTCATTGGATCTCGACCAATGCGAGCAGCAATGTCGCCATACGATAAACCGCAAACGCGATAGGCTACAATCCGACTTTATCAAAGTCGGAAACGGGATGGTACGCATTTCTCCTCCTTACACGAGACATTAAAACGTTTCACCAGGCAACGCCGATCAATTGCTGTTTGTGTATGAGAAATCGGTTGGAAACTTTCCTCACGTTAGCACGTTGTAGGTGTCGCCACCGGCGTCAATCTTGTGGGAATTCTCTGAAAAGCTAATCTTTTGCATATCACAGCAACTTCTTCCCGTCGGTTAAATTTCGCGTCTGCAGCACGTCATCTTCGTGGTGTAGTAATTTTAATGTCCAGCAGTGTATAATGAAGATGAATCGTACTCACTTCAGCAGTAGTTAACTCAGTGTGTCACTTCCCATTTATTAGATAAAGCGAAGTAAAGTTAACCTAGTCTGACAGCTATCGTTGGTAACAGCCAGAAATTGCTCTATACAGATCGATGTCATTAGATTTCTCGCCGAGAATCTTCTGCTAGTTCGTGTGTAGTAGAGCAAGGTTTCACATAATGAACTTGGGCACATTCTGCCTGTGGGATGAATTTAGGATGTGGAAGACGCTAGAAAACACACACACACACACACACACACACACACACACACACACACGAGCGTCACGTGAGGACGTAGTCGTTGTGCGCTACGGCTGGTCACACTCCTTCTAGGCGAGGACTGACGGCGCTGTGTGAGGCGTCATTCCTTTGTCGCCACCAAGTGTGTCACCTCCAGAAAATAATCGTTCCATAGTGACAAGCTGTCACTGTTTCACTCATCATTTATTCGCTCGACTTCATCTAACATAAATTAGATGCTTAGTTATTTAATTTTTGGTTCCTGAAAGCTTAATTCAACCATCTTGACATTCTACGATATTGATAGCTCAGCAGCGTCGTTTCGTTGCCAGGAAGCGAGCCATTTATGGACGGCCTTTCAGTGTCCTAACATCTAATATTGAAGCCATGTGCTACATGATCGTCAGTGAAAAAAATAGCAACTAACGAAAAATTGTACGACATCCGGCTCAGCCCTTCTGTCTCATCAAAACATGTTATCTCGGCAATACATTAATTGACAGGACGATAGATCACACAGCTGGTTACTTACATTATTCCGATACGATCAGCAGCTTCAACGGTTATGAATCACGTAAAGGAGCATAACATCAAACAAAATTCAGTAAAAACTAAGCAGAATCATTTGGTAACATGCTGAACGTAATGAAAACACTACAACGAGAGGAAAAATGAATATAGGTCAGTGATATCAGGTTTCCCAGCCCGTGCCCTTCATTGCCTTGACATAAGCACCCAATGCATCGCATTGGTATTGTCATGTATTTCATTGTAAGATTACAGTGCTTTACGATACAAAAAATGGAAGCTGCTCCAGTGGTCGGTTAAGGATAAAATGTTCCAAAGCGCCGAATTTTTATTTGTGTGTTGGAAGAAACCCCCGACAATATTCCGCAAACAGCGACAATAATTCTTAAAAACATGCCATAACGTACAATAAATAAGGTAGTAAGAAAGCACCCAGAAAAAAAACTATATTTCACTGCTTCTCGATTCACTGACATGTTTCTCACCAATGAAGACTTTGCTTCTTACTTTACTGTTTGAATATTACTCTGGGACATCTACCATTCTTATTTTATTGGCTTTGTATGCTTAATGTTTTTTGCTGATTTTGTGTGATCGCGCGACGAATACATGACGTCTCCTTGAAGTTAAGTGTCCTGTAGCATGATTAACTCATGTCCTGTGCTGTGATTGGCTGACGAGATCGGCACTCCTCGTGATGTGATTAGCTCATAGAAGCAATTCGAGAAGGCATCTTGTCGGTTTGAGTGTTTCTGAAGCTAACATCCCATTTTGTGGTTTTTTGTATTGATACTTGCTTTTTATGAAGGCATACTTCAGTAAGACACTTCATTAAAGATCTCTTCAAACGCTTTATTTTTGCTGCGGTTTGTTGTTCTAAAGTCTACTTAATACAGGGCTACTACAAGTGATAAATGACTCATTTGTATTTAAAGTTCTGTATTTGGGAACGTACTGTACGTAAATTTCCCACTGTGGAAATGTTCTGTGAGTGCCCCTCTGGTAACACGATACACGTCCAGGCAGTAATGAAGTTCGTTCCATACCGTAGGTAGCAATCCTGTCAACGGTTATCTCAGCAGCATTGACGTTTCCTCTGGACTGTCCAACTGTTCTTGGCTGTGGTGGTACGTATACATGGTTCTTAACGTACCCCCAAAGCGAAAAGTCACAACTGGTTTGATCAGGCGACCAGGGGGTCCAAGAGAACAGAACCACATCATCTTCATCCCAACGCCCAATCCAGAGATGGGGAAGTTCGTTGTTTAGGTAGCGATGAACATCGATGCTCCAATGAAAGAGTGGCTGGTCTTGCTGCACGATGAAATTTTCGGAATCAGCAGTCAAAAACAATTAGATCTGCAACATATCAAAGTAAGATGTACCTGTCTCAGTATCACATACAGGTACGTCAGTGACACTGCACAGTAAACATTAAATGCTTCTGCATTGAGATGCAATTTTGAACGCGACGGACACGATCTACCAATTTTAGTTGTTGCTCGAGATGCAAACAGTTCTGTTTGAAATGTAGCCGTGGTCGCAAAATCTTCTACATAGCTTTATGACTGCCATTGATTTTACTTACTATAACAGCCCCTACTGTCCCCTCTGTGTGAGCCTTGACCGTGACAGGAGAGACAGCTGCAGCAGTGTTACCATACTTACAAGAGATGAACGCTGTAAACAGCAGAATCTTTCTACAGTCTGTTGCAAAAGTTGGTTTTCTAAGCTTACTCAGTACGGTATCGCAAAAATGTTGTCTTCTTCCTTCTACGAATGCTCTCCTAAGCTCACGGAGCATTTCCGGAACACTTTCGCAATGACACAACCAGAAACGAGTACAGCAGGACACCTCTGAATTGTTTGGGATCTCTTCCTTTAATCCAGTTTGGTGTCTAACCTCCTCTTTAGTGCGATACGTAACATAGTTAATATGTTATTTAGGCAACCTCATATCTACACTTTATAAGTCTCTGGTGGGTATTGCCTCATGCCTTAATACAAAATAAGAGGATTATTTAGACGCTGTGTATTTTATGTTCATTTAGAAGTGAGACGCAGAAGAGTTGAAGTGTTATTCAATCTGCACATTCAGCAAACAGTAAACGAAACCAAGGAGTAATTTGGAAATGGGGTTAAAGGCCAGGGAGGAGAAATAAAAACTTTATGGTTTGCCGTTGACACTAAATTTCTCTCAGAGACAGCAAAGTTCTTGGAAGAGGAATGGATAGCGTCTTGGAAAGAGGTTATAACTTGAGTAGCAACAAAAGTAAAACAAAGGTCGAACCAGATCAGACGATGCTGAGGGAATTAGATCAGAAAATGGGGCACTAAAAGTAGTACTCGAGTATCTCTACTAAACTCATGAGAATTTAAAATGCCGACTGCCTACAGCATGCAATCCATTTCTAAGCAAGATAAATTTCAGTACAACGAAAAACCAGCCGAAGTTGCAGTGCATGCGTGGTAACAAATTGCATTTCATGTTGAGTTTATATTTTTGCTATGGTT